>NW_026095827.1:32646-98010 GCF_023614345.1 Adelges cooleyi | reverse complement strand
TGGGGGTACGGTGGGTAGTGGTACCAACCGACACCGCGTTGCCAGCGTTTCACTGCGGTAGAGTAGATGGTGATACCAACAATCATCACATTAGATGTGATTCCAATGAAAACTGAATGACAACGCAGAAATTATATGGACAGATAGTGTGTGTTTGTGTGATAACAAGTGATTGCCACATATGGAGGTACTTTGTAGCGTGGAGGTAAACGGTCTTGCAATTTAGGAGGCAAAGAAATAAAATGCGATTTCGCAATATGCCGGATTATATTACTTTTGGTTGTAAACCTTCTTTGACATATATTACAGTCGAACTTGCAGTGTATTTTGTGTATGTTTTTCTCAGAATCGTTTTCTATAGTTTTGTTCAAACTGCAATCCATGGTCTTTGTTTTGTTTAAGGTATCGGTCGCTTTACACGGAAAATGAATACTGCAACATGTATGGAATATAATAGATTAATTTAAGACAAATATACTTTGATATTATACAGCAAGTATTAATATACTAATATTAAATGTACAACGCATCATTTTTAAGAATTCATTTTATTGATTTTACATGACATACAATAAGTCTACTATTAAGCTATTTTTATTTGATTGTGTTGCCTAAACTTATCCTATAAAATACAATGTAACGTTCGCATTTATTAGAATATGGACAATAAACATCCGAGTGCCATAAGATTTAAAACTTAAAAAGTGTACTCTATCTAAAGTCCACTTTTACATTGAGTACCTTAAGACATTTAAATGACCGACGTCTTTTAACCCTTAACTCGGCAGAAATAAAAAAATTCACATGAAACGACTAAATTATATTTTTAACATGAATATGGCTTTTGGATCGGGGACATTAAGAAAATCTTGCGTGCGTGCGTGAATGACGCTGAACGTTACAAAGGACAATGTGTGCGTGTGGCGCTATTAAGCGGATGTTTTGTGAACTTAAAGAGCTGATAAATAATTTTTAATGTCTGGCTAAAAATTAGAGATATGCGATTAGAGATATTATAGATAAGATATAAAATGTACGATATTTTAGATACAAAATGTAGAGATATAATATTAGAAATAAAATATGAGAGATAAGAAACGGGACATATCCATATAATAAATACCTCTTTGAAAAGAAAACAAAATGTGACTAATTAATAATATTTTATAAAGTTTTAAGTATTTTACTATGAGGACATTACTTATAGTCTATTTCATTAAAATTTTCTATCAACTTTTAATTTTTATTTATGATAATTAAAAAATGTATTTAATAAAAATTAAACTAAACCCCATTACTTATTACATTATTTTTTTTTTATAACTGTTAACATTAAGTTTTTATTTTAAAAAATTACACCTGTTCGCATTTTTTTTCTATTTTAATGTATGAATGTTTTTATATATGTATATAAATAAACACGGTAAGTCTCATGCAAACGCAAGCGTAAGCTGACATTATGCGATTCTGCAGACGTCGACCGGTCATCATACCCACAAATAAATAACAATTTTTTTTTTTTTTGATACTTTGATTTAACATTATATTGATAAGAGGTAGATGCGGTTTTAAAACAATCTGGTATTATATGTATAAGTGGTTCCTATAATAAGTTTAATAACGGAACGCTAACATCGATACCAACGAAGGGTTTATAGAGGAGAACAACATAATTCAAGTTCATAGGTATATTTTGTGTTTTTTAAACATTTAAAACTAAATTTTAATTTATCTTAATTAGATCAATAACACAAAACTACAAGTATGACTTTTAGATAAAAAGCTAATACCATAAAGATTTAAGCTGGACAATAGCTCATTTGGCCGACTAAATTTAAAGTGGTAATAATCTTTACTTATGTATTATATATGTATATATTAATATAAATAATATAATCCCTTATGTTTTATAATAGCCTAAAAACAAGCTATAAGTATAGAAAAAGGAAAAGATAAGTGGATTACGTTACTCACTGCTTTCCAGAGCTGCTAATAAAAACTTGTAAAAATTATTGACATGCAAGACAAAACTCAAATATAATGCAACTTGAAACGAAATAAAGAAACACAACGTAATACGTTTGGTATTTATCACAGAATTCGACCAAGTTATTATGATTAAAATCTAGAGTTGTTCACGAATCAAACCCGTGGCGACAATACAGAAAACAAATTGCTAAATCTAATTTAACTAGTTTGATTTACACAACTTCAGAGTGTACAATAATAAATCTTAATTGCTAACAAAATCAAAACTTTTATTTTATAATAATTGTGATTTTAATGCAAACCGCACAGTGCACGACAACGCAGAAATTGTATGGACAAATAGTGTGTGTTTGTGTGATAACGAGTCATTTCCACAGATGGAGGTACTTTGTAGCATGGAGGTAAACTGTCGTGCTTTTTAAGAGGCAAACAAATCAATACCCCAACACTTGTATTAAAGCTTTTTGTAAACTAACCTTCATCGACATCCTATAAAATTAATAAGTTTACCTAAGGCCTTATCTGCCATGGACACACTTTTCCTATGGCGTTAAATCGAATTTAACTAGCTTGATTTACAGAACTTCAGCAGAGTGTACAAATTTTAATCTTAATTAAAAATCAAAACTTTTATTTCAATTGTGATTTTAATGCAAACTGCACGGTGCGCGACACAACGCAGAAATTGTATGGACAGATTTGTGATAGTGTGCGTTTGCTTGATAACGAGTGATTGCCACAGATGGAGGTACTTTGTAGCGTGAAGGTAAACTCTCGTGCATTTCAAGAGGCAAATAAATTAAATTCCAAACTCTTGTATCAAAGCTTAATAAAAGAAATAACACAATAAAACCCTTTTTTTCCCAAATGCATTATTTAACAACTATAAACAATTATACTATATTTCTAAAAGTGTTTAACCATTAGACTGTATTTAGTCTTAGTGAAATATACTTTTCATTTTAACTACACTGTCTTAAACGAGCCTCAACATAGGCAAAGTAGTAGAATTAAAATGATTTTTTTTAAACTTTTATTTTTGCTATAATATTATAATTGTTTAAGCGAAATGTGCACTAAGCGTACATTTTTTTCGAGAAACTAAATATGTGCTGGCTTTTGTGTTAATAGTTGGATTATTTAAATTACTTGGTTTTTTTTATCATAAAAGAAAATCTCACATTTAAAAAAACTATTCTATCCGTATGCAAGTTAGTTTTGTCTTTTCATAAAATCTCAAGAAAATGTATTGTTAGTATTACTAATTTTGTGTTACTCTCAATATAACAATGTAATAATATTACAAACATTTTACATAATATATATATATATATATATGTTATTGTATATAAACTTAGTATATATTACTATTATAGTATTTACCTAAAACTTAAGTTACCTTATCGATTTAATGGTAGGGCTTAGGTTCACACTCTCAGTGACATGATGGAGTCTGGAGGTTGAAGACATGGTGAATGAGTATCTAAATTCTAAATATAATGAAAATAATAAGGTATCAATGAACTCCTCATATTAGTTAATCCATGTCAACTGATAGTAGGTTAATTAAATTGCTCGTGTAATACTGTATATTTCTAGCAGTATTCAGTACTCTTTGTTCTATTGGTAATCACATATTATATTATTTGTTCGTAGAAATGTCATCACAAAAGTAAGGGGAAAATGTACTGGTAAAATTAATATTTAACTCTTTGTTGTTTTTCACCTTGACCATATGGCAGATAGTACATTTTTGAAACTGTGAATACAATTTTATTTCATATTCAAATTTATTTGTTTAAGTAATTATTACAAATTTTAAAACGACTAATTATTTTCAAACAAGTTTTGATATTCGGTAATTAAAAAAAAATCCTCACCCTGGCCATATATCGGATTGCATGGGGATGGGGCTAAACATGAAGAACAAAATAAGTTATCAATGTGAAATTACATAAA
The DNA here is from genome assembly GCF_023614345.1 of Adelges cooleyi. Classification (NCBI taxonomy): domain Eukaryota; kingdom Metazoa; phylum Arthropoda; class Insecta; order Hemiptera; family Adelgidae; genus Adelges; species Adelges cooleyi. The sequence goes on along the minus strand of NW_026095827.1, from coordinate 94,062 downwards.
CATGTGTATTATATACTGTTATGTTATATATGTGGTGAGCGCTCGCGAATGTTCTAGAACGGTCGCGCCGTGCAACACGTGTTGCATGGCCGCCGCCGTCACGTCTCCGCGAGAATCATCCCGAGCGTTCTCACACACCGCAATTGCCGCCCCGAGAATATTCTGTGGCCTATCTAAGCGCCGTACCACCAGACAGTCAGTTCAGTTCAACAATCGCATTCTGTCGAAACACAGTCCCACTCGATACACCGTCTTGCGACATCTCTCGTATTGTTTTATAGTTGTGTTACGTTGTATATTTTGTTTATTGTTAAATATTATTATTTTATTTTATTTAAATATAATATTTACATTTGGTTAGTAGTGACAGTGTTATATTTATTCGCACTCAATACACTTATTAACCATATATAGATACTGTTACTGAATAAGTTTCTGTTTCTTGAGTGTTTATTTCAATGAAAAAATGTTTAACATGTTTAGTTAAAAAGACGTTTTACCTTTTATTTATTAAGCAATTCACTTCGGCATAAGTAATTTTTTGCAAAAACTTCATTTAACGTTTTAACTATAATGGGTAATAAATAAATTTTAATATAAAAAGTTAATAGAATATACTCTACATTTTAAAAAACTTAAATTTTGAAGTTTTAAAAACGAAGTAAACTTTATTTACCCAAAAAGGTAAAAAATAACGAATAAAGCTAGAATTAGTTACATTCACTCATTTCGCTAAATTTGGATACGCCAGAGACTATGTATAGTATCAAGTTGAAAATACGTTAATTTTAGTGGGTTATTTTAGATTAAGAAAGTAGAAGAAATGAACTAGAAAAACGCATCGAGTCAATATCGAGTCAAAACACAAAGCATATTAAATATAAAAAAATGTCCAGTATCGATGCGGAGCTGAGAGTGTATTGATTTTACAAATTTGGTCTCACATTCTTTTGTTTTTTGTGTGTTTAAAAACGCTTAACAAAGCACAATTATTGTAGAAAATATTACAATCAGTAAATATTGTCTGCCAAGAACAGCCTAAAATAATAATAGAAGAAAGTTACTTTTTCAAACAAGTTTAATAAGATACCTAAATCAATTATATTGTGTTAAATAATATTAATATTATGCTATATAATATATAACAGTTTATAGAAAATATTTGTTTACACAGTTTTCGATTTAAGCATATGTTTGTTCATTTTAGTCAAGAAAATAAAAAGTAAATTTATATGGATACATATATTTCTATCAACTTACATAAATACTTAATACATTGGTATCTATTGGTAATGTTTGTACAATCTTCAACTACTCAATTTTTAACAGTGAAACTAAATTGCCAAATTTAATAACATGTTGAGTGCGTATAAAAACACATTGGTTTCACTAAATGTCTTTGTGCAAGTGTATATATGATTGATCAGTTAAACGATAGTAATATTTAAAACATTTTAAGGAAACTAATAAAAATATATTAAATCTGAATTAAATTCCAAGTAAAAAAAATTGCAAATAATAACAAACACGTGTGCTTTTGCTTGATGACTTTTGAGAGTATCTTGGCGACCATATGATTTATCACAGACTGAGCATTTGTGTTGTACCCCACCAATATGTATCCGTGCATGTCTCTTGAGATGAGATTGTTGACGAAATGTTTTTTCACAAACAACACATTTATAAGGTTTCTCACCGGTATGTCTTCTTTCGTGAGTTTTGAAGTTAGATTGTATATTAAAACATTTTTTACAGACATCGCATTTATATGGTTTCTAACTGGTATGTATGCGTTCATAAATTATGACTATTATAATATAATATTGACTGAATGCTTTATCACAGAAACGGCATTTAAATGGTCTCTCGCCGGTATGAACGCGTCAATGTCTTCTCAGGCTTGATTTTAATGAAAATAGGCCATCTTTGTTTGGATTATTTCTTTTGATTTTGCAGATACAATGATTGACTTTATTTTTTTGAGGTGTTATCGTGGGGTATATCGTACCCCACCAATATGTATCCGTGCATGTCTCTTGAGATGAGATTGTTGACGAAATGTTTTTTCACAGACATCGCATTTAAACGGTTTTACGCTGGTATGTATGCGTTCATGAGCTTTTAGGTGATGTTCTCTACCAAACGTTTTTTCACAGACATCGCATTTAAACGGTTTCTCGCCGGTATGAATACGTGCATGGTACTTGAGATGAATTTGTTGATTGAATGTTTTTTCACAGACAACGCATTTATATGGTTTCTCACCGGTATGTATCCGTGCATGTCTCTTGAGATGAGATTGTTGACGAAATGTTTTTTCACAGGCACGGCATTTAAATGGTTTCTCCCCGGTATGAACGCGCCAATGTCTTCTCAGGCTTGATTTTAATAAAAACGTTTTCAAACAAATTCCACATTTAAATAAGCCATCTATGTTTAGAGTATTTCCTTTGATTTTCCTGTTACGATGAGTGACTTTTTTTTTAAGAGGTGTTTTATTTCCAATGGAAGTACTGGAATGCGATTTCGCAATATGCCGAATTATACTATTTTTGGTTGTAAACCTCCTTTGACATATATTGCAGTCGAACCGACGTATTTTGTACATATTTTTCTTAGAATTGTTTTTTATAGTTTCAATAAAATTGCAATCTTTGGTTTTTGTATTTTTTGAGGTATCGGTCGCATTACACGAAAAATGAATACTGCAACACGTATGAAACAAAACAGATTAATTTAGGACAAATATTGATGTTATGCAGCAAGCATTAATATTACTAATATTAAATGTACAATCCATCATACACGCATCCTTTTTAAGAATTAATTTTATTGATTTTACAAGATATACAAAGATCTTCTATTACTTATCGAGTTGCCTGAACTTATTATACATAATACAATGTAACGTTCACATTTATTAGAATATGAACAATAAACATCCGAGTGCCATAAGATTTAAAACTTAAAAAGTGTACTCTATCTAAAGTCCACTTTTACATAGAGTACCTTGAGACTTTTTATGACCGACGTCTTTTAACCTTAAACTTGACAGAAATAATAATAAATTCTCATAAACGACTAAACTATATTTTTGACATGGATATGTCTTTTGGCTTGGGGACATAAAGAAAATCTTTGCGTGCATGCTTGAATGACGCTGAACGCTACCGAGGAAAATGTGTGCGTGTGGCGCGATTAAGCGGATGTTTTGTGAATGAAACAGCTGATAAACAATATTTAATGCCTGGCTAAAAATTAGAGATATGCGATTAGAGATATTATAGATAAGATATAAAATGTAGAGATATAGATATCAGAAATAAAATATGAGAGATAAGAAACGAGACATATCCATATAATAAATACCTCTTTGAAAAGAAAACAAAATGTAACTAATTAATAATATTTTTATAAAGTTTTAAGTATTTTACTATGAGGACATTACTTAAAGTCTATTTCATTAAAATTTTCTATCAACTTTAAATTTTTATTTATGATAATTAAAAAATGTATTTAATAAAAATTAAACAAAACCCCATTACTTATTACATTATTTTTTTTTTTAACTGTTAACATTAAGGTTTATTTTAAAAAATGACACCAGTTCGCATTTTTTTATATTTTAATGTATGAATGTTTTCTATATATGTATATAAAAAAACCCAGTACTTCTTATGCCAACGCAAACGTACGCTAACATCATGCGATGCTGCAGACGTTGACCGGACATCAAACCCACAAATAAATGTTTTCACAATTTTGTTTTTTTGATACTTTGATTTAACATTATATTGATAAGAGGTAGATGCGGTTTTAAAATAATATATTATTATATGAACAAGTGGTTCCTAATATAAGTTTAATAATAGCGATACACTAACATCAATACCAATGATGGGTTTATGGAGGAAGATAACATAATTACAAAAGTTTTAAAGTTTTGCTTAAGAAAAAAAAAATGGTATTAAAAATAACCTTACTCATAATTATTGTCGACTTCATTCTTTACCAAACACTCTTCTGTTGTAGAAATTTCATTGTTTAAGAACTGCATATCTAACGGTTTAGTTTGAACGACTTCAAACGATTTTTCCAACAACTCTTCTTCTGTTTCATCATTTTCAGGTTTAATTTTCAATATATTAAACCGCTTCAAAACTCTATAATTGACATTTAACATTAGTTGTATTTTTGTGCTATATATGCATAGAGGATTAGTAGGACAACTAAATTCACAATTTTAATTATTTTATTTAGTAACAAATATAGTCTACTAAAGATATAATAAAGATAATTTAGTATACATTCTAAATGCAAAAATTGGAAATATTAAAAATTTTAAAAAAATTAGATAGCCTAATCTATTCATAAAAAATGTCTATTTAACTTAAATGAAATTTTTGATACTAAAAAAACATAAATTTTAATATATAGTTTTTGTCATAAAAAATGACATTTATTCGCATTTTTTTTTTTTTAATAAAAGAATGAAAAATAATTGTAAAAATGTTTTCTATATATTTATATAAATAACTCGGTAAGTATCGTTCAAAACTTACGCTAACATAATGTGGTGCTGCAGACAACATACCCACAAATTAAATGTTTACAATTTTTTTTTTTTAATATTTTAATGGATTTTTATATTGATAACAGGTAGATGTAGTTTTAAAACAATCAAACTATTATTAAATGAACAATTGGTTCCTAATATAAGTTTAATGTTAGCGAAACGATTATATTGATACCATCAGGCACAAAATTTAATAGTTTTGTTCAAGATAAAAAAAAAGGTACTAAAAATCGCCTTACTCATAAGTATCATCGACATCATTCTTTACCAAATAATCCTCTACTATAGTTATTTCATTGTTTTTGAACAGTACATCAAACGGTTTTGGTTCAACGGAGTATTCTTCTGCATCGTCATTTTCAGGTTTAATATTCAACATATTATACCGTTTCAAAACTCTGTAATTGACATTGAACTTTAGTTGTATTTCTGTACCACATATGCATAGAGGTTTAAATAGGACTACTAAATTGCAGTTTTAACTATTTTATTAAGTAACAAATAAAGTAATAATAATGATATAGTAAAGAATAATTTAGTTTACATTACTTGTAAAAAACCACTGAGTTTTCAGTAGTATATTTTGTTTTTTTAAACATTTAAAACTTAATTTTAATTTACTCGAATTAAATAAATAACACAAAGCTACAAGCAAGGCTTATAGGTAAGAAGCTAACACAATAAAGATCAAAGCTAGACGATTGGCCATTTTGCCGACTAGATTACTTTAAAATGGTGTTGATCCTATATTACTCTACTCAACTCCGGATAACTAATAAGTAACAAGCTACCAAATAAATTATGATTCTTTTTATTCAAAAGCAGTGTTTTAAGTCCGCGGGAGACAGTAAACGCGGCAATAATGTATATAAATTAGAAATACAAAACAATAGGTACTCACACAACGTAGAACCATAAACCACCTTCCAGCGCTGCTAATAAAACTTATAATAAATTATTGACATGCAAGACAACATTAAGTTTTTATTTTAAAAAATTACTCATGTTCGCATTTTTTTTCTATTTTAATGTATGAATGTTTTTATATATGTATATAAATAAACACGGTAAGTCTCATGCAAACGCAAGCGTAAGCTGACATTATGCGATTCTGCAGACGTCGACCGGTCATCATACCCACGAATAAATAACAATTTTTTTTTTTTTTGATACTTTGATTTAACATTATATTGATAAGAGGTAGATGCGGTTTTAAAACAATCTGGTATTATATGTATAAGTGGTTTCTAAAATAAGTTTAATGATAGCGAAACGCTAACATCGATACCAACGATGGGGTTATGGAGTGGGACAGCATAATTCATAAGTTGAAAAATAATAGTAAAAAAGTTTTCTATATATTTATATTAAATATAACACGGTATGTATCGTGCGAGCGTACACTAACATAATGTAATATTGCAGACATCATACCCACAAATTAATCAAATACAATTTTTTTTTTTAATATTTTGATTTAACTTTATATTTATAAGAGGTAGATGTAGTTTTAAAACAATCTATTATTATATGAACAAGTAGTTCCTATAATAAGTTTAATAACGGAATGCTAACATCGATACCAACGAAGGGTTTATAGAGGAGAACAACATAATTACAAGTTCATAGGTATATTTTGTGTTTTTTAAACATTTAAAACTAAATTTTAATTTATCTTAATTAGATCAATAACACAAAACTACAAGTAAGACTTGTAGATAAAAAGCTAATACCATAAAGATTTATGCTAGGCGATAGCCTATTTGACCAACTAACTTGATCCTTTAACATGTATTGTTTATACATAACCGAAATAGTATTTACCAAACAATTATTTTAAAAGAGATAATTTACTGAAAATGTTGACGTATTGTTAACAAGTAAAATAATCTCTAACGTTTATATAATATAAACCATAATACTATAAACATATGACTATACAAAATACTATACACACTAATCATCTATAATAGCTAAAAAAACAAGCTAAGTATAAAAGAGGGTAATAATAAGTGGATTAGGTTACTCAAGGAAAGTTTAAATATCTCTTTACTTTTTTTAACGTTGAAAATAATTATTTAAACAATATTATTAATACTATTTTGTAAATTATTAAGGACATTGATTTAATTTTTTTTTTTAAATTACTGAGGACTACAGCATTACAAAAGCTTTTTTGTTTTATTTAGTAAACACAAAATATTAATACAAATAGCCTTACTCATAAGTATTGTCGACTTCATTCTTCACCAAATACTCCTCTGTTGTAGATATTTCATTGTTTTCAAACGGCACATCCAACGGTTTTGGTTCAACGGCTCCAAACGTTGTTTGAAAAAAGTATTTTTCTGTTTCATCAATTTCATCTTTAATTTTCAACATATTATAACGCTTCAAAACTCTATAATTGACATTTAACACAAGTGTTATTTCTGTATCGTATATCCAAATAGGTTAAAAAAGGACAAATACATTGCATAATTTTAACTATTTTATTAAGTAACAAATAAAGTAAGATTAATAACACAAAGCTACAAGCATGACTTGTAGGTAAGAAAGCTAACACAATAAAGATCAAAGCTAGACGATTGCCCATTTTGCCGACTAGATTAATTAAAAATGGTGTTGATCCCATATCACTCTACTCAACTCCGGGTAATTAATAAGTAATAAGCAACCAATTATAAATTATGATTCTTTTTATTCACAAGCAGTGTTTTAAGTCCACGGGAGACAGTAAACACGGCAATAATGTATATAAATTAGAAATACAAAACAATAGGTACTCACACAACGTAGAACTGCCTTCCAGAGCTGCTAATAAAAACTTCTAATAAATTACTGACATGCAAGACAAAACTCAATTGTAACTTGAAACTAAATAAAGAAACACAACGCAGTACGTTAGGTATTTATCACAGAATTTGACCAAGTAATTATGATTAAAATCTAGATATTCTCACGAAGCGGGGCCGTGACGACAATGCAGAAAACAAATTGTACCTAGGGCGCTCAATCTAATTGTTTCACTAGTTTGATTCACAGAACTTCAGCAGAGTGTACAAATTTTAATCTTAATTAAAAATCAAAACTTTTATTTCAATTGTGATTTTAATGCAAACTGCACAGTGCACGATACAACGCAGAAATTGTATGGACAGATTTGTGATAGTGTGCGTTTGCTTGATAACGAGTGATTGCCACAGATGGAGGTACTTTGTAGCGTGAAGGTAAACTGTCGTGCATTTTCGGAGGCAAATAAATTAAATTCCAAACTCTTGTATCAAAGCTTATTAAAAGAAATAACACAATAAAACCTTTTTTTTTTCAAATGCTTCTATATTTTACGATTTAAAACACTAAACAATTATACTATATTTCTAAAAGTGTTTAACCATTAGACTGTATTAGTCTTAGTGAAAAATACTTTTCATTTTAACTACATTGTCTTAAACGAGCCTCAACAAGGCGGAGTAATTTAACAACCCGTCAAATTAAATATGTCACAATCAAAGAGGCGGATAGCCGATGTCTTAGACGAACATGTTGAGCCACGTCAAAATGGTGCATGCCCAAACAAAAGTGGCACTTACGAATAGTTCTTTAAACATAGACGATATTTGACGAACACTTAAACAGATTGTTCATTATGGTCATATAATTTATCCATTTACATAAATCTTTTAAAATTCCAATATTATAGTAATTATTTGAAAAAGATGTTTATAAAAAATATAAGTCTCAATATAAAACTAATGTTATTACTCTCAAACACGGTATTATGTTTTCTTGGGAACTAATCACACAAATATATTGAACAAAATTATTTTTACTAATTATTTAATAATAAACGTATATATTGAAGTAGGCATATTCTGCTGACTTTCCCGAATGGCATTTATTAATAATGGTCAGGTTAGGTTTACTGTCATTCAAACTTAATAATTCTTCGAATTAAAAAAACGAAAAACTTATTCTAAAAAATATGAATGAAACTAACATAATATAATCATAATTGACGAAATAATAATACATTTTATTTTGAATTTTAAACATGGTCCGCATAATTCAACGCATGAAAATAAGCAAATATTTTAAATTAAAAATCAATTTTAAAATACAAATTAACATATATTATAAACAATTTTTCTTAAAAACCATCAGTAACTAAAAAAGACTACTAACATTTTATAATAAAAATTACGAATAGTAACAATATTTTTTAACATATTGCATGTGTAGATTATGAAAGTTAAAAAAAAATATATAAGAAAACTAATTAAAGTATATTAAATCTGAATTAAATCGTAAGTAAAAAAAATTGCAAAATAATAACATATTTATTTTGAAAAACTATTTTAAAACTGCCAAATAGCCACGTAAGGTTTGGGAATCTATGAGCCGTGTGCTTTTGCTTGATGCCTTTTGAGAGTATATTGGCGACCATACGATTTGTCACAGGCTGAGCATTTGTATCGTACCCCACCAATATGTATGCGTTCATGAATTATGAGATAGGACTTTTGACTGAATGTTTTTTCACAGACATCGCATTTAAACGGTTTCTCGCCGGTATGTACACGTGCATGGTTCTTGAGATCAGATTGTTGAATGAATGTTTTTTCGCAGACATCGCATTTAAACGGTTTCTTGCCGGAATGTATACTTGCATGTTTTTTGAGATGAATTTGTTGACTGAATGTTTTTTCACAGACATCGCACTTAAAAGGTCTCTCGCCGGTATGTATCCGTGTATGTTTCTTTAGTTCAGATTGTTGAATGAAGGTTTTTTTACAGATATCGCATTTAAACGGGTTTTCACCAGTATGTGTGCGTTTATGAATTTTTAGGTGTTGTTGTGTACCAAATGTTTTTTCACAGACATCGCATTTAAACGGTTTCTCGCCGGTATGAATACGTGCATGTCTCTTGAGAGCAGATTGATGACTGAATGTTTTTTCACAGACATCGCACTTAAAAGGTTTCTCGGCGGTGTGTATGCGTTCATGAGTTTTGAGGTGAGATATCTGACCAAATTTTTTTTCACAAATATTGCATTTAAAGGGCTTCTCGCCGGTATGAATACGTGCATGTGTCTTGAGAGCAGATTGATGACTGAATGTTTTTTCACAAATATTGCATTTAAAGGGCTTCTCGCCGGTATGAATACGTGCATGTGTCTTGAGAGCAGATTGATGACTGAATGTTTTTTCACAGACATCGCATTTAAACGGTTTCTCGCCGGTATGAATACGTGCATGTCTCTTGAGAGCAGATTGATGACTGAATGTTTTTTCACAGACATCGCACTTAAAAGGTTTCTCGGCGGTGTGTATGCGTTCATGAGTTTTGAGGTGAGATATCTGACCAAATTTTTTTTCACAAATATTGCATTTAAAGGGCTTCTCGCCGGTATGTATCCTTTTATGAATTTTGATGTAAGATAGGTCGCAATTGGACTGTGTTTTACACGAAAAATGAATACTGCAACACGTTTGAAACAAAACAAATTAATTTAAGAAAAATATATTTTGATGTTATACAGCAAGTTTTAATATTAAATATACAACGCATCCTTTTTAAGAATTAATTTGATTAATTTTAGATGACATACAAAAGTCTTCTTAACTCAATTTTTATTTGATCGAGTTGCCTAAACTTATCCTACATAATACAATGTAACGTTCACATTTATTAGAATATGGACAATAAACATCCGAGTGCCATAACAAGTGGTTACTAATATAAGTTTCATAATAGCGAAGTGCTAACATCGATACCAATGGTGGGTTTATGGAGGATGATAACATAAGTACAAAAGTTTTAAAGTTTTATTTAAGAAAAAAAAAAATGGTAATAAAAATAACCTTACTCATAATTATTGTCGACTTCATTCTTAACCATACACTCTTCTGTTGTAGAAATTTCATTGTTTAAGAACTGCATATCTAACGGTTTAGTTTGAACGACTTCAAACGATTTTTCCAACAACTCTTCTTCTGTTTCATCATTTTCAGGTTTAATTTTCAATATATTAAACCGCTTCAAAACTCTATAATTGACATTAAACATTAGTTGTATTTCTGTGCTATATATGCATAGAGGATTAGTAGGACAACTAAATTCACAATTTTAATTATTTTATTTAGTAACAAATAAAGTCTACTAATGATATAATAAAGATAATTTAGTTTACATTCTAAATGCGAAAATTAATCATATAATAAATTCAAAAAAAATTAGATTACCTAATCTATTCATAAAAATTTCTATTTAACATAAATGAAATTTTTGATAGTAAAAAAACATGAATTTTAATATATAGTTTTTGTAATAAAAAATGACACTTATTCGCATTTTTTATTAACTTAATAAAAGAATGAAAAATTATTGTAAAAATGTTTTCTATATATTTACATAAATAACTCGGTAAGTATCGTACAAAACGTACGCTAACATAATGTGGTGCTGCAGACAACATACCCACAAATTAAATGTTAACAATTTTTTTTTTAAAATATTTTTATGGATTTTTATATTGATAAGAGGTAGATGAAGTTTTAAAACAATCAATCTATTATTAAATGAACAAGTGGTTCCTAATATAAGTTTAGTCTTAGCGAAACGCTTATATTGATACCATCAGGCACAAAATTTAATAGTTTTGTTCAAGATAAAAAAAAAGGTAATAAAAATCGCCTTACTCATAAGTATCATCGAATTCATTCTTAACCAAATAATCCTCTACTATAGATATTTCATTGTTTTTGAACAGCACATCAAACGGTTTTGGTTCAACAGAGTATTCTTCTGCATCGTCATTTTCAGGTTTAATATTCAACATATTTTACCGTTTCAAAACTCTGTAATTGACATTGAACTTTAGTTGTTTTTCTGTACCACTTATGCAAAGAGGTTTAAATAGGACTACTAAATTGGAGTTTTATCTATTTTATTAAGTAACAAATAAAGTAATAATAATGATATAGTAAAGAATAATTTACTTCACATTACTTAAAAAAATAAAAACCAATGAGTTTTCAGTAGTATATTTTGTTCTTTTAAACATTTAAAACTTAATTTTAATTTACTCGAATTAGATAAATAACACAAAGCAACAAGCATGACTTATAGGTAAAAAGCTAACACAATAAAGATTAAAGCTAGACGATTGGCCATTTTGCCGACTAGATTACTTTAAAATTGTGTTGATCCTATATCACTCTACTCAACTCCGGATAAATAAGTAACAAGCAACCAAATAAAAATTATGATTCTTTTTATTCAGAAGCAGTGTTTTAAGTCCGCGGGAGACAGTAAACACGGCAATAATGTATATAAATTAGAAATACAAAACAATAGGTACTCACACAATGTAGAACCGTAAACCGCCTTCCAGAGCTGCTAATAAAAACTTCTAATAAATTATTGACATGCAAGACAAAACACAATTGTAACGAAATAACGAAACACGACGCAATACTTAAGGTATTTATCGCAGAATTCGACCAGGTTATTATGATTGAAATCTAGAGATGTTCACGAATCGGACCCGTGGCACCAATACTGCAAACAAATTGGCAGTTTTATTTATTTAAATATAATAGCTTGTATATTTACCTAACGTGTACAGCACAAAGTTATTAACAAATCAGGGACAAGATTACAAATTATTAACGAACAAGATTCGACACAAGTAATTAACAGAATGTCTGCTTGAAAAAAAGACGCCGAGCGTGTAGACGATGTCGTGCGAGATTATCGATTGGCGGACCGAAGATGGCAGCTGGCTAGCAGCTGGGCCGGCGTCTTAACGCTACACCCGGCGCAGTAGGTGGTACGGTAGGTAGTGGTACCAACCGACACCGCGTTGCCAGCGTTTCACTGCGGTAGAGCAGGTGGTGATACCAACAATCACCACGTTAGTTGTGATTTCAATGCAAACTGAATGACAACGCAGATATTATATGGACAGATAGTGTGTGTTTGTGTGATAACAAGTGATTGCCACATATGGAGGTACTTTGTAGCGTGGAGGTAAACGGTCTTGCAATTTAGGAGGCAAAGAAATAAAATGCGATTTCGCAATATGCCGGATTATATAACTTTTGGTTGTAAACCTTTTTTGACATATATTACAGTCGAACCGACGTTTTTTGTGTATGTTTTTCTCAGAATCGTTTTCTATAGTTTTGTTTAAACTGCAATCCATGGTTATTTTTTTTTTTTTTTGATACTTTGATTTAACATTATATTGATAAGAGGTAGATGCGGTTTTAAAACAATCTGGTATTATATGTATAAGTGGTTTCTAAAATAAGTTTAATGATAGCGAAACGCTAACATCGATACCAACGATGGGGTTATGGAGTGGGACAGCATAATTCATAAGTTGAAAAATAATAGTAAAAAAGTTTTCTATATATTTATATTAAATATAACACGGTATGTATCGTGCGAGCGTACACTAACATAATGTAATATTGCAGACATCATACCCACAAATTAATCAAATACAATTTTTTTTTTTTAATATTTTGATTTAACTTTATATTTATAAGAGGTAGATGTAGTTTTAAAACAATCTGTTATTATATGAACAAGTACTTCCTATAATAAGTTTAATAACGGAACGCTAACATCGATACCAACGAAGGGTTTATAGAGGAGAACAGCATAACTACAAGTTCATAGGTATATTTTGTGTTTTTTAAACATTTATAACTAAATTTTAATTTATCTTAATTAGATCAATAACACAAAACTACAAGTATGACTTGTAGATAAAAAGCTAATACCATGAAGATTTAAGCTGGACAATAGCCCATTTGGCCGACTAAATTTAAAGTGGTATTAATCTTTACTTATGTATTATATATGTATATATTAATATAAATAATATAATCCCTAATGTTTTATTATAGCCTATAAACAAGCTACAAGTATAGAAGAAGGAAAAGATAAGTGCTTTGATTTAACATTATATTGATAAGAGGTAGATGCGGTTTTAAAATAATATATTATTAAAGGAACAAGTGGTTCCTTTTATAAGTTTAATAATAGCGAAACACTAACATCAATACCAATGATGGGTTTATGGAGGAAGATAACATAATTACAAACGTTTTAAAGTTTTGTTCAAGAAAAAAAAATGGTAATAAAAATAACCTTACTCATAATTATTGTCGACTTCATTCTTTACCAAACACTTATTTGTTGTAGAAATTTCATTGTTTATGAACTGCATATCTAGCGGTTTAGTTTCAACGACTTCAAACGATTTTTCCAACAACTCTTCTTTTGTTTCATCATTTTCAGGTTTAATTTTCAATATATTAAACCGCTTCAAAACTCTATAATTGACATTTAACATTAGTTGTATTTCTGTGCTATATATGCATAGAGGATTAGTAGGACGACTAAATTGTACAATTTTAGCTATTTTATTTAGTAACAAATATAGTTATAATAATGATATAACAAAGAAGACAGCTTACTGACTAAGTGCCTGAAGCTTGAACATAATAAAAAAGAATAATTTAGTTCACATTATTTTGAAAATATAAACCAACCAATTTTTCAGTGGTAAATTTTTACATGATCAAATTCTAACAGCTGAATTGAATATATTTGGGTTTTAAACTGTGTTTCATTTACAAACTTGTCAGTTTGGTGTTTATTGTTGGACATATCATAATGCGAATCAACTCAGTAATTAACAAAACCCAAATTATTATTCTATTGTGTACTCAGGCTTTTATCATTAATTAGATCAGTAAATTGGACTGTTAAGTATTTTTTAATAATTCTTTATTATACAAAACAAAATTACTCATGTATTCTATCTATATAACTTCTAAAATAAATTAAACAAATATATTAATAAAGTATATATTTCACTAAATATTTTGACTGATCGATAAGTTTTAAATAAAATGTAATGTTTAAAATACTATACAAACTAATCATCTATAATAGCTAAAAAACAAGCTAAGTATAAAAGAGGGTAATGACAAGTGGAGTAGGTTACTCAAGGAAAGTTTAAATATCTCTTTACTTTTTTTAACGCTGAAAATAATTATTTAAACAATATTATTAATACTGTTTTGTAAATTATTAAGGACATTGATTAAATTTTTTTTTTTAATTACGGAGGACTACAGCATTACAAAAGCTTTTTTGTTTTATTTAGTAAACACAAAATATTAATACAAATAGCCTTACTCATAAGTATTGTCGACTTCATTCTTCACCAAATACTCCTCTGTTGTAGATATTTCATTGTTTTCAAACGGCTCATCCAACGGTTTTGTTTCAACGGCGCCAAAAGTTGTTTCAAAGAAGTGTTTTTCTGTTTCATCAATTTCATCTTTAATTTTCAACATATTATAACGCTTCAAAACTCTATAATTGACATTTAACACAAGTGTTATTTCTGTATCGTATATTCATACAGGTTAAATAGGACAAATAAATTGCACAATTTAAACTATTTTATTAAGTAACAAATAAAGTAAGATTAATAACCCAAAGCTACAAGCATGAATTGTAGGTAAGAAGTTAACACAATAAAGATCAAAGCTAGACGATTGCCCATTTTGCCGATTAGATTAATTTAAAATTGTGTTGATCCCTTATCACTCTAATCAACTCCGGATAAATAATAAGTAATACACAACCACATATAAATTATGATTCTTTTTATTCACAAGCAGTGTTTTAAGTCCTCGGAAGACAGTAAACACGGCAATGATGTATATAAATTAGAAATACAAAACAATAGGTACTCACACAACGTAGAACCGTAATCCGCTTTCCAGGGCTGCTACTGAAAACTTATAATAAACTATTGACATGCAAGACAAAACTCAATTGTAATGCTACTTGAAACGAAATAAAGAAACACAACGCAGTACGTTAGGTATTTATCACAGAATTCGACCAAGTAATTATGATTCAAATCTAGATATTCTCACGAAGCGGGGCCGTGGCGACAATACAGAAAACCAATTGTACCTAGGGCGCTCAATCTAATTGTTTCACTAGTTTGATTCACAGAACTTCAGCAGAGTGTACAAATTTTAATCTTAATTAAAAATCAAAACTTTTATTTCAATTGTGATTTTAATGCAAACTGCACAGTGCACGATACAACGCAGAAATTGTATGGACAGATTTGTGATAGTGTGCGTTTGTTTGATAACGAGTGATTGCCACAGATGGAGGTACTTTGTAGCGTGAAGGTAAACTGTCGTGCATTTTCGGAGGCAAATAAATTAAATTCCAAACTCTTGTATCAAAGCTTATTAAAAGAAATAACACAATAAAACCTTTTTTTTTTCAAATGCTTCTATATTTTACGATTTAAAACACTAAACAATTATACTATATTTCTAAAAGTCTTTAACCATTAGACTGTATTTAGTATTAGTGAAATATACTTTTCATTTTAACTACACTGTCTTAAACGAGCCTCAACATAGACATAGTAATTTAACAACCCGTCAAAGTAAATATATCACAATCAAAGAGGCGGATAGCCGATGTCTTAGACGAACATGTTAAGCCAAGTCAAAATGGTGCATGCCCAAACAAAAGTGGCACTTACGAATAGTTCTTTAAATATAGACGATATTTGACGAACACTTAAACAGATTGTTTATTATAGTCATATAATTTATCCATTTACATAAATCTTTTAAAATTCCAATATTTAATAATTATTTGAAAAAGATGTTTATAAAAAAAAAGTCTCAAAATAAAACTAATGTTATTACTCTCAAACACGGTATTATGTTTTCTTGGGAACTAATCACACAAATATATTGAACAAAATTATTTTTTTAATTATTTAATAATAAACGTATATATTGAAGTAGGCATATTCTCCTTACTTTCCCGAATGACATTTATTAATAATAGTCAGGTTTGGTTTACTGTCGTTCAATCTTAATAATTCTTCGAATTAAAAAAACGAAAAACTTATTCTAAAAATATGA
Organism: Adelges cooleyi; assembly: GCF_023614345.1. Classification (NCBI taxonomy): domain Eukaryota; kingdom Metazoa; phylum Arthropoda; class Insecta; order Hemiptera; family Adelgidae; genus Adelges; species Adelges cooleyi. The sequence continues at coordinate 77,487 of NW_026095827.1, read as the reverse complement.
ATGAAACTAACATAATGTAATCATAGTTGACGAAATAATAAAATATTTTATTTTGATTTTAAACATGGTTCGCATAATTCAACGCTCAAAAATTAACAAACATTTTAAATTAAAAATCAATTTTAAAATACAAATTAACATATATTATAAACCATTCTCTTCAAAACCATTTGTAACTAAAAAGACTACTAACATATTATAATAAAAAATAAGAATAGTAACAATATTTTTTAGCATATTGTGTGTGTAGATTATGAAAATTAAAAAATACATTATAAAAATATAAATACTAAATAATTCATGTGATCCGTCGAAAAAATAAATTAAAAACTAATACTTATGTTATTGATCTGTTAAACGATAGTAATAAATTAAATATTATAAGAAAACTAATAAAAGTATACTAAATCTGAAATAAATCGTGAGTAAAAAAAATTGCAAAATAATAACAAATGGATTTTGAAAAACTGCCAAATAGTCACGTAAGGTTTATGAATCTATGAGCCGTGTGCTTTTGCTTGATGCCTTTTGAGAGTATCTTGGCGACCATATGATTTGTCACAGGCTGAGCATTTGTATCGTACCCCACCAATATGTATGCGTTCATGAATTATGAGATAGGACTTTAAACTGAATGTTTTTTCACAGACATCGCATTTAAATAGTTTCTCGCCGGTATGTGTTCTTTCATGAACTTTGAGGTTAGATTGTATATTAAAACATTTTTCACAGACATCGCATTTAAAGGGTTTCTCTTCGGTATGAATACGTGTATGGTTCTTGAGATGAGTTTGTTGACTGAATGTTTTTTCACAGACAACGCATTTATAAGGTTTTTCACCAGTATGTATCCTTTCATGTTTTTTAAGACTTTGTTGTAGACTAAATGTTTTTTCACAGACATCGCATTTAAACGGTTTCTCGCCGGTATGAATACGTGCATGTCTCTTGAGAGCAGACTGATGACTGAATGTTTTTTCACAGACATCGCACTTAAAAGGTTTCTCGGCGGTGTGTATGCGTTCATGAGTTTTGAGGTGAGATATCTGACCAAATTTTTTTTCACAAATATTGCATTTAAAGGGCTTCTCGCCGGTATGTATCCTCTTATGAATTTTGATGTAAGATTGGTCGCAAAAAGCCTTTTGACAGACATCGCATTTAAACGGTTTTTCGACGGTATGTGTGCGTTTATGAATTTTTAGGTGTTGTTGTGTACCAAATGTTTTTTCACAGACATTGAAAACGTTTTCAAACAATTACCACAATTAAATAGGCCATCTTTGTTTCGAGTATTTCCTTTGATTTTGCTGTTAGGATGATTGACTTTTTGAGGTGTTTTCTTTTCAATGGAATGCGATTTCGTAATATGCCGGATTATATTACTTTTGGTTGTAAACCTCCTTTGACACATATTGCAGTCGAACCGACGTATTTTGTATATATTTTTCTGAAAATGATTATCTATAGTTTCGTTAAAACTACAATCCATTGTCTTTGTATTATTTGAGATATCTGTCGCTTCACACGAAAAATGAATACTGCAACACGTTTGAAACAAAACAAATTAATTTAAGAAAAATATATTTTGATGTCATACAGCAAGTTTTAATATTAAATATATAACGCATCCTTTTTAAGAATTAATTTGATTAATTTTAGATTACATACAAAAGTCTTCTTTACTCAATTTTTATTTGATCGAGTTGCCTAAACTTATCCTACATAATACAATGTAACGTTCACATTTATTAGAATATGGACAATAGTAGTAGTAATTTGGGGCTTTACTGCCCATTTTTACAAATTGTAGTAAATTAAACTAGAAATGAATAACAACATCTCTTTATATAGTATAATACCTTTTATTAATCATAATAATTATAATATTTTATGATTTATCAATCTGTATAGTATAAAATAAACTTATATAAAGGTTTTTTGTCTCTATTATTCAAAGCTAAATCAATTTTAAATTACATAAATTCTACCTAACACACATGAAAATTATCCTGAAGAACCGAATCCTTTTTCTCCTCTATCAGTTTCATCTAATGACCGAAGTTCCCTGAGTTCTGGATACACAATTTTTTCACATATTAGTTGTGCTACTCGATCTCCACGTTGAACGATAAAGTCTACATCAGAATGATTGAATAGGAGAATACCAACGTTTCCGCGGTAATCTTGATCAATTACTCCAGCTAGGATTTAAAAAAAAAAATATATAACATTTTACTTAGTGATTAGATTTTATAAGCATACCTCCAACATCAATAAAATGTTTCCACGCTAATCCTGATCTCGGTGCAATTCGTCCATATGTACCATGTGGTACCACAATTTGTAGATCGGTCTTAATCAATTCTTTTCCATGTGCTACTACAATATATTGGTATGCACTTTTTAGATCGTATCCAGCCGCATGTTGACTTCCTCTAATCGGCGTGTATGCTTTATCGGTTAATTTAGAAAATAAAAGCATTTAAAGTTTTAAACAATCATTCATTCATAATAATCTTTATTTAATTTAACCCTAGCTTCATTTACTAATTTTATCATAGCATCATTCGTTTTTTTGTCTAAACTTTTTTCTAATTTTTTTTCTAATTCATCATTCATTAACGTCATATTTATTTTATTTTCCAAACTAGTGATACATTCTTTGAATGAGTTATTTAATTCAGATTTTATTGTTTCTATTGTATTTTTTGAAACATTAGTTATTGATTCATTATGTGTATTTAGTTTTTTTTTCTAAACTATCTTTTAAACCAGTCTGAGTTTCTAAGATAGAATTTTTTATACTATTTTCCAAATCAATTAATTTCTAATTTAAATATTTACCAACTCCGATTTTATTGAAATGATTTATATGATGACCAAAATAATCCATTATTAATTTAAAAATAGAGATCTTAACAGTGACAAGGACTTCTTATATACTAAAACCAAAACAAAAAAACTATATTATACGAGTTTACGCACTTCTCGGGTAAATGGCGAATACTCAACTATGCGGTCGTGTATTAACATACAATAAGCACTAACACCAGTTAAATTATCATCAGCTTCTATTTCTAAACGTAAGTCAATTGTAGAAGAAATTTCAGAATCGTTTTGTTTACTAACATCTAAAACAATAATTGGAGCATTTGATAAAAACAATTTTGGACTTAGTATCGGATTTCGAAGTCCATTTTCATAATATGATTCTTGAAACGATGTATACATATTATATAATAATGTAAAATAGTTGTGCGTAAAATCTAAATTTAAATTATCATAAGGATAAACATTTGAGTTCAGAATCACTTTAATATTTTTCAACTTAGAATGATCAAATTCGCTTTTGTCTGCAGCTATTGAATTGTTACGATTTTTTTGGAGGCCTACAATGATATAACGAGGTTTTTCCAATTTCGTTGATGTTTTTAAATTCCATAGTACATTTTTCGTGTTTCCGAGTTCAGGGTAAGTATATGTTTCAAATGATCTAAATGGTATAAACAAATGTTTTTCTTTTTCAACTATTTTCATTAACTTTAGACGCTGGCTATCATCAACACTTACATGAGGAACTTTCCAAACAATATTCTTAATATTCACACTACCTGTAGTTGCATCATCACTTTTTTTAATCAATGCATTTAAATCACTATTTGATCTAGTTAATATGAGTTCTATTCGTGAATTTAATAAAAATTTTCTATAATGCTCAAAAAAGCCTAACCAGTATTTTAGTGGTATACATGCTGTAAAATGACCATTTGTGTCTGATATGGATGAACTATTTTTGAAAGTCCATCCAGCATTTTCATAACAATAATAATTATCTGGTGTACTTGAAAGATATCCTTTGATAGAACTTGTAATACCTAACATTCGTGAACTATCTATCTCGATACCATTTAATTCTAAACGAACTTGTTCAAAAAGAAAAGATAATCCATTATTACCTAGTTTTACTTTATCTTTATCTTCAATGTCGCCTTCGATGTATAAAAAGCTTTCATGTAAATAGGGTATACATCAGTTTGTTGTACACATATCCTAATTTCATCATTATTATTAAAAGCTTTAGTATAAGGAATATATGAGTGAAAATCAAAATTAGTTATTTTCGAATCTGACACATAACCCATATCAACTTCCAAAATATCATTTTCAGGCATTTCGATAACTTTTTAATTCAAATCCAAGTTGTCTTAAAATATTTTTATTTTTTGACGTAAGATTTATTTCTGTTTTTCTCCTTGTTGCTCGGTTAGATTTCGTTTTGGGAATGGAAGATTTTTTATGTGACGGTTCCTTTATATCTAATATTTTGTTTTGGAAATTAAAAAATTTCAACCCCATTTTATGAACCGTACCGTCTGATATGAAAAACTGTTGTAATTTTTTCACCTAAATTCTTTAGCGGTCTTTGATCCTGATCAACTAACTTTACCGTTTATTATTTATTTCATTTGTTATCAATGGATAATATATTAAGTTGCTAGGTGCTTCAACAATTTTTGATCCGTTTACTGCTGTAGGGTAAAACTCATAGACTGAGTGTGAGGGTTTGTTACCATCAAATGATCCTTGAGCAATACTACATAATACTTTTATTGAATTAATCATACTAATTTTAACAGTTTTTTGAGATTCGTGTAATTTATTCGGTTCTAATTCCACTTCATCAAATCCTAAAACATGTCTTAAACTATTATCAATAGTGAAATCGATTGTTTCAGAACAGTAAACATATGATTTAAATGTATTGATGTTTGGAAATATGCTAAATACAATATTTGGATGGGTTTTTTTAATCATGTTTTTAATATATTCATTTATTTGACTTAGTTCATAACACCCTGGTTCTATTTCAAGCTTTAAGATTTCTTTATCCATTTGTTCACTCAGAATGTGTTCATTACTTTTTGAGAAAAAATCGGAAGATTTATTAATATTACTCGTATATGATTCCGTGAAATATTTAGATAAATGTCTTGGATTATGATCAATAGCATTCTTATCTGATTCTAGTGAAGAACTACTGCTTACAGAAACATCGCGTTTATTTAATATTGTATTGTTCTTTATAATTATTCTCAATTTATTATTGCTTTCATTAATATTAGGAAAAGAATTATATGTCTGAAGATTTAATAATGCTATTTCTGAGTCCTCAGCTATAGTTAGTGATGGAAAAAAATTTGTTGATAACTCTGTAGTGTTACCTGATAAACTTATTGTTGTTGATTCATACATTGTAAAAAATCAATACATAAATGACCACAAATAAATGTATTATAATTTTAATATTTTGAGTAATTATATAAAATATTGTACCCTTTAAAACGATTTTGGAGTTCAATTGGTGGTGGTAAATTACCAAAGCTATCAAAATACCATATGTTGTTATATTTTTTAAAGTAAGCTACCCAATGCGATCCTTTTTGACTTATTCCAGCAAGGTTAATAACCGCACATTCGTTTTTAAAAATAGTTTTTGGTAAGCTGTCACGTGAAAATACACCACGGAAATGTGGAATTTTTAATTGTGCAACATGTTTTATAATGTCTTGAGAGGAAAGAGGTCTATTAGGTAGCATAGTAATTAGTTTTTTTTCTTAATATTTCTTCTTTTCTTCACACCTAAACCTGATTTGTCTAAGTATAAACCTTTACCATTACGAACATTCAAATATAAGCCTTTACCAATTTTTTTCGTTTGTCCAGTTTTAGAATCTTTAACAGCTTTATAGATATTTGCTGCACCAGACGCAAGACTACCGAGGGCTGAAAGTCCTGCAAATATTGGTATCAAAGGTATAGCAGAACCCCTTTGATTTGGTACCTTAATTTTTCTAACTTTTTTAGACTTTCTTCGAGATATTCTTTTTCTTACTGCTCCAACTAATTTACCACCTTTTTTAGCTTTGCAACAACCCATGCCAATTTTACGTTTAGCTTTCATAATGTTAGTAACGGTGTAGGCTGCAGCTTTTTCCCCAAATGAACTATCTTTTGCTTTCACCCTATCCCACGCTTGAAATTCTAATTTTTTATCAGCTAAATTACGGTTTGTTACGTCTTTATTTTTTAAATACGCTATATCGTGGTCACGACAAGCCTCATCAAGAAGATTTATAGGTTTATCACCTCTAGCCAATGTTTTTTCAAGTTTTGTTCCAGGTCCACAATATTTATAACCTGGTAAATGTGCTTCGAACGGAAGTTTATTTATTAGTGTATTAACGAGACCTTTACCGGTTATACACTTTTGCACTCTTGGCATTTCCTATATATACTAAGTATTTTTTCTTAGTTCACAACTATTATATATACAAAAAAAAATGTGTTTTATAGAACAGAATAGTAAACTAAATATTAAAAATATAGACACAGAAATTTCTAATAAAGCAATCTCAAGACATGGACCTTTACTACCAGATAGTATCCGATGTATTATTGTTGGATCTAGTGGCTCTGGTAAAACAAATGTAATGTTTAATCTTCTTACACATATAAATGGTTTAAAATTTGAAAACGTTTATTTGTATACAAAAACGCTTAACCAAGAAAAATATATTTTATTGAAACAAATTTTTGATGGTCTAGAAGGAGTGAAGCTGTTTATTTTTACGGAAGCTGAAGAAGTAGTTAAACCACAAATAACGAATCCAAATTCTATTTTTATTTTTGATGATGTGTTGTGTGATACTCAAATACCCATTCAAGATTATTTTAGTATGGGGAGACATTTTGGTGCTAATTCAGTTTTCTTTTTAGTTCAAAGTTATTCTAAAGTTTTAAAACGATTGGTACGCGATAACTGTAATTTATTAGTGGTGTTCAAACAAGACGAACGTAATCTAAGACATATATTTAATGATCATATTTCAACTGATATGGATTATCTAGATTTTCAAAAAATTTGTATTTATTGTTGGGGCTATGAAGAATATGGTTTTCTTGTTATAGATAAAACTAGAAATGTTAATGATGGTCGGTACAGACGTGGTTTTGATGTCTATATAAGCTTGGTGTAAACTGAAATATTTTTTAGTTTGCTAAAATGTCAGAAAACAAAATATTACTTAACAATTTGGTAGAATCAAAAAATAATATTAAGCGGAAAATTATGGAGTTAAAGCGCGGTGTTTTAGATTCTGAATATACATTTAACGAAACATTTAAACCGATTATAGAACCACTTAATATGCTAGTTAATGACAATAAAATGAATAATGTTATTGATGAGGAATTATCTATTACAACAAATGAGGAAAACGCTGATCCTCAATTATATGAATTCAACAATTTTATGAAATTACCTCCAAATAGAAGATCATATGATCCATCTTATGGTATGCGTTATGATAATATTGATAATCAACTAAAAATTGGTAATTTCCCAGTATTCATTGCCAACAATAAAATGTATGTAGCAGACAAAGACTATGATTGGACCCCCGGTCTATGGTCGTTACTTTGTGAAAAAAAACCTAAATTAACTACACGTCAGGATTTTAAATCGTATTACAAAATATTAGATGCTACAGAGGTTCACTTAAATGTTAACGGAGGACCTAAATCTAGCCAATCTTATAATTGGACTTTTATTGTTAAGCCATATTATACTGAAAAAATGTTACAATTGAAGACAACAAAAAGAGCGAAACTTGATGTCAGTTTTATAGCTTCAAAGGCACCGGAAGCTGCTCATTCAAAAGATCCATTCACATTTGAAAAACCTACTGACTTAGAAAAGTCAGACGATTTTAAGCCAAAAGAAGGATCTGGTATATTATATAAGAATGTACAACCTAATACACAAATCATTTATTATGATAATCCAAATGAATTAGTGTCTAGGCTTGCTCTTTTAATGGCTTCTAAAGAGGCTGGGAATACAGGTGTAAGTAATGAAATAATATCAATAATTGAAGAACTTCGTGAACGAAAAATTATTGTTTAATTAAAAAAAAAATATATATATATATAAACATTACCACTCCTCCTCTATACAATTATTTCTACTGTCTTCTAAAAAGTATTTTTTTAATGAATTTAAATTTAAATTAAAAAAAAGAAGTGGTATTTTTTTAGAATTAATTATTAATAAATCATATTTTTTAATTATAGTATCCACCCATTCATCTATTTCTTCCCAGCTTAATTTTTCTTCTTCTTCTTCTTCATCCTCTTTTTGATTCAATAAATCTTTTCTATACCTATAATATTTTAATATATGGTTTAAAAATAGAAGATGTTTTACATTTTTTTATATTACCAATAATCAATTTGTTCATCTTCTTCAACATCATCCTCATCTTCTATCTTCAACTCCTTAAAATATTCTCTAATGAGTTCAATTTTCTCGGTATGTTTTAAGTCGTCCGGAATCCAAGGAACATAATAATCACAACATGACATATTTTCCAAGTTGTAATTTAAAATTGTTTGTTCTATAAATTTTCTGTCATTAATGCAAATCACTATGAACTGTAAAATAATGTAATAAAAATTAAGGTGATAGAAAAAAAATTATTTCAACTAGTTTACATATTAATCTATTATGACTTCTTTAAGAGATATAGCCAACGAATTACATAGACCAGCTAGAAAAATATTTCCAAGACGTAAAGTTATTACAAGGTTCATGGATGAACTTTGGCAAATTGATTTAATGGATATGCAGGCGCATTCGAGGAAAAATAGTGGTTTCAAATATATTTTAGTTGTTATTGATACGTTTACTAAATACGTATGGTTAGAACCTTTAAAAAATAAATCAGCAATTACTATAAACAATGCGATGATGAAAATATTAAAAACTCATCAGCCTAAATTTATTCAATCGGATTTTGGATTAGAATTTCATAATGAGAAATTTCAAAATATTATGAAAAAATATAACATTAAACATTATTCAACTTATAGTAGTATCAAGGCGGGGATGGTAGAACGAGTGATTAGAACTTTAAAAAATTATATTTATACAAATTTTACAGCTCAAGGCAGTTGGGACTGGATAAAAGCATTACCAAAACTAGTAAACAGATATAATAATAGTAGACACAGAACAATTAGTTGTACTCCACAAGAAGCCAGATTAACTCCTCATTCTGTTACACATAAAAGTTATTCTAGCAAAAGTTTAGAGAAAAAACCAAAATTTAAGTTAAATGAAAAGGTTAGAATATCAAAATATAAACACATTTTTAATAAATCTTACACGCCAAGTTGGACTACAGAAATTTTTACTATTAGCAACATTTTAGATACTAATCCTATAACCTACAAATTGTCTGATGAGAAAGGTGAGCTAATTTTAGGATGTTTTTATGAGCAAGAAATTAAAAAGACTAATTACCCTGATACATATCTTATAGAACGTGTCTTGAAAAGATCAAAAGGAAAAATGTATGTAAAGTATTTAGGACTAGATTCATCTCATAACTCATGGGTGAAAACAGAAAATATTGTAAAATAATTTTTATTAAAAAAAAAAATATACAATTTCTTTATATTAAACTATTAAAAATAGTAACTTAGTTATATATTTAAAAATTAAAGATTTTGTGTCTAGTTGACTAATATAAAATGTTAAACCAGTTAGGATCTTGTAGTTTATATGCTGATCTTTCAGAGCCAGCGAGGAAGATTTTATCCAGTCTACACTTCATTTGTACCCGTTCATCTCTATTGGTGGTTGAATGATGGATGCAATTGACAATACCCAATACCGGTCTAGAAAAAATGGTAGACTCTATCCGTTCAAAGTGGTACATATTTAGTTTTTTATGACCACCACATACAGTACGTTTAAATGTAGGATTTGATGCCAATAAAGACAAAACTTCACCGTTATCGTTTATGGTTACTGCAGCATTGCTATTGTATCTATCCCATTTTCCAATATTATTAGCTTGTCATCGCTTGCACTAAGTGCGAGTTTGTAAATTTTTTTTGAATATACTTGATGTTTTTCTGATTGAATTGTGTTCATAGATTGATATGTTATTGTATTGTTCTGAATAAAAGTGTTTTGACTAGAATATGCTTTTAAAACGCTGATATAATGTTCCATTTTCATATTTTTTTCAATCACATACTTTTTTACTCCTTTTGCTTTCTTTGTTTCCTTTCCTCCAACATTAAAAGCATACAGTTTCGGTCGCAAGGTTACAAATTCAAGTAAAATCAAACTTTTTAATTCGTCTTTAAAGTAACCTGGTACATTCTTCCTCCTTTCTGAAAAACATGGATGATCTTTGGGAAAATTTGATGTATCGAAATATGGTGACAAATCATTTGTGAGATCAGTCATAAAATCGTCTGTAATAATTTCATAGATTAAGGAATCTGTATCGGAGTAGCATAATCTAATGTTGCGACCATACTTAGGCTTCATTACATTATAGTGAAAATTATACATAACAGTTTTGGAAATATCTAGAATAGCTAATCCTACATATATGGGTTTATCAAATTTAAGTTTCTCCTTGAACATGTGTATAGCCATTAGATTATTAGAATAAATTGTACGATCTTTAAAACTAGGTTTTATCATTAAACGATGTGCCTGTCGATCAGTTGTCACCAATTTCATATTCATACGTTTTCTCACGTTTTCCATACATTTTCCAAAAACAGAATTGATAGCGAGTTTCCAAAACGCTTTTTCAAACTCATTTGTTGCGTTTCGTCTCATTTCAGTACAAAGTTTCACGTAGGGTGCCATCCATTTCTTTTGCTCGAATTTGACAATTCTATGTACTTTTGTCACAACTAATCCGTTTGCGATAGCTTGCTTCAGTGAACGATAATGTACAACATAATTTCGTTTAGGATTAAAAGTAGTCATCAATTTTTTCACCTTTGAATTAGGTGGGAATGTAAATTCGGGTAAAAATGGGAAATCGTTATGATCATTGTGTAAATGCTCAGGGTAATCAACATCAACTTCTAATATATAACCATACTTTGAATTGTTTGGTATTGTTGTAATATCTAATGATAAATCTTCTAACCATTCGAAATTACGAAAAGGTAAAACCGATAGCATAGCTTTCCCATAGAGGTTTACACAGTCAAAATATGTAAGCCAAGACGTGGGTTTATCAGGATTGTAATTAATTCCCTCGACATTAGGGATATTAGCTTTTACGTGTCGTTTAACACTGTTACAGATACCTCCGCGAATACCGGTTTCAAGCATGAGATGCATATCATAATCTTTTAGCCTTTCAAGTTCAACATTAGTAAATTTCAACATTGTTTGGAATGCGAATCCTGGAGCTGTAAAATAATGTGATGCATCAAGATGAAATGTGTTCATACAAAGATTTCGAAATGACTCGAAAACATCGGCTAATATTAAAATATCAGTCAACAGATAGTGATCAGAATATTCACCTAAAGTTTTTATTCTAAATGTATTCCAAACAGTTTTCGCATGGTTATAATCTTGGTTACTGATTTCTTCATCATTTAGTGAGTTGTAAAAGTGTTTTTTGGATGGTAAATAAGTCTGTTCAAGTTTATCCCAGTTATTCACGTATTCGTAGGGGAAACAACCTTTACGACATACTAAATCTAATTTATCTATTGAAAAAAATCGTAATGTCTCTTTAAACCTAGATTTGTCTTCGGCTAAATTATTAGCAAGCGTACTTAAAGGCTCTGACATAAATCTAAACGTATCTATGAATTTTATTTTCATAGTTTTGGAAATTTCTTTGCTAAATGAAATATATTTTTCACTCGAATTAGGAATAACATCAATTCGTTTGTTATTTATTCCTAATTGATGTACTATGAAATGACTATCGTACGCTAAGTTATGAAAATAAATTGGAATGAAAGTTACATTTTTCAACTTGAAATTACAGGTCAAACATAATACATTTCTAAATTTACCCGTAAAATGACAGTGATCTCTAACTTTTATGGTATTGATAAAAGATCGCTTACATATTTCACAATTGCTAGCGTTTTGAAATCGATTTGTTTCTTCACTAGTTAAAGGATTCATTGCTATGTTTGTCTGATATAATTTATCTACTTCTTCTCCGACTTTTATAAGAGCTTCCAAAAATTTTTTGGCAGCATTTTCACCTCTGTAAATAACTGGTTTTTTAGGTATTTTAAATTCATTAACTAATTCAGGTGAAATGGTTGTGTAATCAATTTTAACATAAAAGCCAAAACTCATCGGTTTGTGTTGAAAAGTTTTAATAGATTTCTGTTTTTCATTTGACTGTTCCATAAGAGGTTTTAAAAAACATTCAAAATCTGCATAGATCACTATTGGTACGCGTTAAGTCTAGAAACTTTAACTTATTTTTAAAAAGAAAGTTTTCGACCTGGACCTAAATCTTCCTATTTCTTGTAAACCATCACCAGTTGAACTCAAACGAATGTTTTTGGTAATTTTCATGTTTTTTTTTTTCAAACTAGAAATATAAAACCAAGAGTCACATAATCATATACAAATACAACAACAACAAAATTATTGATAAATTTAAATATTTTCTTTTATTGTTTTTATTATATTATACATTTTTTTTATTACTTCTTCATCTAATTTATTTTTTATTTTATTTTTATAATTCTTTCTTCTCCTAGCATGTTTGCTAGGCTTGCCTAGTGCCTTAATTATTTTTATTTTTCTTTAGGGTCTAATAAAAGCGTAGATGTTTACCATACCTTAACAGTTTTTGAATGTGTTGATACCTTGAGAGTGGTGAGGACTGTTACGATATTCTAAAAAAAAAAAAGAATCATAATGTTCATTCTTCATACTATTTTTTTTTTTTAAAAAGACACTCAATATTTTCCATCCGTTGGTGACATAATTAAAACATATTTTTTTTATTTTGGTACCAAAATGTAGCATAATTAATTTTTTTATAGATGGCGAAAAGTGAACCGATCTGCTAAAATTGGTCTTACAAATAATAAGGCGAATTCTAAAATCAACAATTTATTGAAAAATCTATTTGATGAATTGGGAGAAAACTTTTTATCAGATGAATCTCGCACAATAAAAATGACAAAGGAATGATATTATTACAGCTATATCAACTATTTTAAATACATGATGGTGGAGGTTCTTTTCATAATAATAATATTAATATTGTATGGTATTAACGTAATAATATATTGTTAGGACGAGTTATATTTTTTACTTATATACCATTGTTTTTTTTTTCAGTAGTATAGCAGAGGTATAATACCACCTGTTATATTTTATATTAGTATCATTATAGTATTAATATAAATTAGAAATCATTGTTTTTTTTTTCAGCAGTATAACAATAATAATAATGGTGGAGAACATTTCATTATAATAATAATATTGTATGATTTTAACGTAACGATATACTGTTAAGATAAGATTATATAGTATTACAATAAAATATTTTAAATTAGAAATCATTGTTTTTTTTTTCAGTAGTATAGTAAAGGTATATAATAATAATATTAATGTTTATTCACGTGTGAAGAAAGTTAACTAGACTCGAACATTACCCACATAAACCGCATAAACACAGATCACGCAGCGTATAGAATACAACTAACCACAGGGTTTCATTGACGCGGTGTGTCTTGTTCAATGAATCGTAGTAATTTTTTTGTGTAATGGTTGCTATGACTCAAATGATTATATTTATTACAAGGCGAAACTGTTTCACTAAAAAGTAAGTGGGATTTTTTTTTTTTACTATCAAACTTAGTGTATGAGTAAGAGCTGTTAGTTCAAAATGGACAGCGATTCCTATCCATCGTCTGCTAGAACGGTAAGGCGTTGCAAACGACGGCGGCGACCACGTAAAATCCGAACACAACGGCGACGGATAGGTTCTTACACATCTCTTGAGACTGATACTACCGCATCGCGAAGTCGATCGGTAAGTGTTAATTCCAGCTCTAGTTTTTTTTCATTATCACCCCTACGTCAACGGTCGCTCTCGTCGATTTCATATTCTCCTTGGAGCTCGAGTAGCGACGTGAAGTCTTTTCATAGTAAATCAACACTGTGGTTGGAATGTAAGTATTTTTATTTAACCCATCGTTAGTAAACATATGAGCGCGGCGCTCACACAGAGCACATTTTAAGGTTTTTTTGTACTATACAATTTTTTTAAAAAATAAACTTATAGTTTTTTTATTTTTTTTATTTTCTAATAATAGTAATTACAAAAAAAAAAACATATTATCAATTAGTAGTGAGTAAAAAGATACATATTTCTTTGAATGATTCAATGTTCTGAGTTTAACTAGTAATTAATAATAATGCAAAAAGTTTAACAATCGTGTTCTTCAATATAGGTTTACCAATGATGGGTTAATAAATGAATATTAACATTTTTTGTTTTTTACAAAATAAGTAACGTACTTTTTTTTATTTAGCAGATACAGATGACCAACGTGGAATTGGAAATTGGTGTGAGTAAAAAGATACATATTTCTTTGCATGATTCAATGTTCTGAGTTTAACTAGTAATTAATAATAATGGAAAAAGTTTAGCAATCGTGTTCTACAATATAGGTTTACCAACGATTGGTTAATAAATGAATATTAACATTTTTTTTTTTTACAAAATAAGTAACGTACTTTTTTTTTATTTAGCGGATACAGATGACGAACATGGAATTGGAAATTGGTCTACATCAGAACCATCAATAATTTCGCTAGCAGATTCATGTAAGTTAATTTTTTTTTATTTGAAATAAAATAATATTTTCTTCTTTTTTTTTTTTTTTAAAAAAAAGGGTCATCAACAGATGTTACTTATGAATCGGATGCAGACGTGTTACCTCCACTTCTGCGTCTTAATCAGCCAGCTATTGAAACCATTTGGCTAACTGATTCGGATTAATATGTAAGTTAGTTTAATTTTTTTAATTATTGTTGAATTAATATTATACTGTTTTTTTTTAGGGTTTTTAGGGAGGTATTTATTATTGTTGAAAACATGAACGTTAGAGATCACTGTAAGCTGATTTTAAATTAGTAAAATAAAAAAATATTTTAATATATTTTTTTTTTAAAGGTTAACAGATAGAGTTGTTGGAAATGATTGTCATGTGTACTCTACGCTATGAGACTTAAATGTGAGTAATTATATAATATATATATATAACACATTTGATTAGTTAATAGAATGTTTATTAAACACTTTTTTAAATTCACAATACAATTACATTATTTAATAAGATTAATAGTACTTTAAAAATAATCCTCGTTCACTCAGATTTTGTTGAATTTTTTATTCTGTAAGCGCTTGGATCGACGAGCATCTGGCGTTTTCACAATTAATACTGAAATATCATTTTCTAAGTTTTGATTTAATATTTTAACACTATTTTTGGTTGCTTCAATAATAATATATTTTAACAAACGACACTTTCGACAGGAGCAGCATTCTAAATGTGAAGGCATTATAATACCTTCTTGTAAGACGGCTATTTCTAAACTAAAACGAGTGAAATATTTTTTTAAATAATTAGCTTGTATACGTTTTCCCTCTCTCAATACATATATTTTTTTTTTCATTTTCGAAATTATACTATAGTTACTAGAAGTTCTCGCATAATCAAATTTATAATTTGATCATAATTAATTTTTAATTCATGGATGAATAGCGCATTTGTATCCGTTGCAAACATTTGAAAATCATAGTTTGCGACAAAAGCCGTTATGAAATCGATACGTCGACATTCACTTGAAAAATTATTAACATCATTAAGTATAGCTGAATATATATCGTTAAAAGATTTTTGATACAACTCAAACTTATTTAAGCGTTCAGTTATATGTGCTTCAATACAATTTGAAATCATCTGAAGTGTTAACAAATTTATACGCGTCAATTTCATACGTTCATTTTTATTACGTAATATCACTGAATCTGTTTTAGGGTTAGTAGTACAACTAAAATCTGAACCTAATTGTATTCGCTTTGCATTGTTTTGAATTGTGTTCACAATGTTGTTGAATATTTGAAATTCCATCAGAGTACGCCACTGTTTTTCATCAAGAATTAGCTGGTCTTGACTATTTTTATAATCTAAATAAACAATAATAGATAATTTTTTATTTAAAAGAATACCTACCGAGATAGTTCTTTTGGGGTCAATGGTGAACGTAGATTTAGATAACACATTTGCCATTTTGTTTAAATAAAATTTTAGCATGCACATAAACGTCCGTACAACTTAACTCTATATTAGCTACTTATATCTTTAGCATAAAGATGACGTATATATATATACAAACCTTGAGTATAAAACATACCCCCTCTTCTACTTATTCCAGTGTAATTGACCAAATGGGTTGTGCAATTTTTAGATTCTTTACATTTTGTAATTCTTTTGTCTGGTGTAGAACTTCTTCAAAAGATTCCTCAAGTTTTGTTTTAGATGTAGATTTTTCTATATTTGAATGTTCAATTTTGTCTAATTTAATTATAAAATTATAAATAGCTTCTAGTAGACTACATTTAATACAAGGCATTGTGCTTGGAATAATACTTTTAACATCGACTGTACTACTATACGAAACTCTATGTACTAAACACTTGAAAAACATTTGATTAACTATATTAGCCCCCCCCCCTCTTCTTACCGCTATATTTTATTTTTAAATTGGAAAAAAAAAAATGCAAAAAGTGTAGACGCAGTGACGGAGTGAATTAAAGTATGACTCAACCTCAACCTACCTAGCCTAGCATGAGTGCTATCAATCCACATCCTATTAAATTTATCCTAGAAAGTCACGCCTTAACCTACTACGCAACTGCGTCTACAATGTGAATTCATGGTTTTACTAGTATTTAAAGAGTTAATTTAAATGTAAGAATGTTGTAATAAATTAACATCTTTTTTTTTTATTTAATAGGTTTTAAAATCAATGAGGTGAACCCTTCACTAACCGAAGATAACCACAATCTGGAGACCATCTTGCATGCTCGATCCAAGGTTCGTCGTTCGGCTCCCAAGATCTCAGACCTTGACGACAATAAAAACATAAGACATCATCATTTGATCCATCACCAATATAAATAAAACCGGCTTCACTCATAAGTTCTCGCTTTGAAATAAGTAGTGTATTACTACATTTATCAAAAGTCTTGTTACGCGTTTTACAATCTAAATAGTCTAATGTACAAAAAACATCACATTCACTATTATAATCATCCATTATTATACTGTTTAAATTGAATTAAAATGACTATAATTTATTTGAAACATGTTTATATATGATTTATTTCTTCCACTTCTTATTTAGTAAAACACTCAATGTTACAAATAATTTTCTAAACTAAACAATATATAAGGTTAAACTATAATTTGTAAAAATGGGCGGTAAAGCCCCAAATTACTACTACTTCCATCTTTGTCATTTATATGTATAACACATTTAAGTCCCATGCTAACGTACGCTAACAATAATGCGATACTGCAGATGTAAACCGGTCATCATACCCACCAATTAATGTTTAAAATTTTTTTTTTTTTTTATACTTTGATTTAACAATATGTTGATAAGAGGTAAATGCAGTTATAAAACAATCTATTATTATATTAGCAAGTAGTTCCTAATATAAGTTTAATAGCGGAACGCTAACATGGATAACAACGTTAGGTGTATAAAGGAGAACAACATAAACACCAGTTAATAGTTTTATTTAAGATAAAAATTATTTTTTAATAAATATCACCTTACCCATAAGTATTGTCGACTTCATTCTTTACCAAATTCTCCTCTGTTGTAGAAATTGAATTGTTTATGAACAGCACATCTAACGGTTTAGATTTTTCAAAGGAGCATTCTTCTGCATCGTCATTTTCAGGTTTAATTTTTAATATATTATACCGCTTCAAAACTCTATAATTGACATTTAACATTAGTTGTATTTCTGTGCCATATATGCAAAGAGGTTTATTTGGACAACTAAATTGCACAATTTTAATTATTTTATTTAGTAACAAATATAGTCTAATAATGATATAGTAAAGATAATTTAGTTTACATTCTAAACTCGAAGATTAATCATATTATAAATTTTAAAAAAATTAGATAGCCTAATCTATTCATAAAAAATGTCTATTTAACATAAATGAAATTTCTGATAGTAAAAAAACATGAATTTTAATATAAAGTTTTTGTAATAAAAAATGACATTTATTCGCATTTTTTTTAACTTAATAAAAAAATGAAAAATAATTGTAAAAATGTTTTCTATATATTTATATAACTAACTCGGTAAGTATCGTACAAAACTTACGCTAACATAATGTGGTGCTGCAGACAACATACCCACAAATTAAATGTTTACAATTTTTTTTTTTTTTTTAATATTTTAATGGATTTTTGTATTGATAAGAGGTAGATGTAGTTTTAAATCAATCAATCTATTATTAAATGAACAAGTGGTTCCCAATATAAGTTAAATCTTAGTTAAACTCTTATATTGATACCATCAGGCACAAGTTTTAATAATTTTGTTCAAGATAAAAAAAATGGTAATAAAAATCGCCTTACTCATAAGTATCATCGACTTCATTCTTAACCAAATACTCCTCTGTTGTAGATATTTCAATGGTTTTGAACAGCACATCTAACGGTTTTGGTTCAACGACTCCGAACGTTTATTCAACAGAGTATTCTTCTGCATCGTCATTTTCAGGTTTAATTTTTAACATATTATACAGCTTCAAAACTCTATAATTGACAAATTACAAGCATGACTTATAGGTAAGAAGCTAACACAATAAAGATCAAAGCTAGACGATTGGCCATTTTGCCAACTAGATTAATTAAAAATGGTGTTGATCCCATATAACTCTGCTCAACTCCGGGTAAATATTAAGTAATAAGCAACCAAATATAAATTATGATTCTTTTTATTCACAAGCAGTGTTTTAAGTCCTCGGGAGACAGTAAACACGGCAATAATGTATATAAATTAGAAATACAAAACAATAGGTACTCACACAACGTAGAACCGTAAACTGCCTTCCAGAGCTGCTAATGAAAAATTATAATAAATTATTGACATGCAAGACAAAACTCAATTGTAACTTGAAACAAAATAAAGAAACAACGTAGTGCGTTAGGTATTTATCACAGAATTCGACCAAGTTATTATGATTAAAATCTAGAGATGTTCACGAATCGGACCCGTGGCGACAATACAGAAAACAAATTGTACCTATGGCGCTAAATCTAATTTAACTAGGTTGATTTACAGAACTGCAGAGTGTACAAAAATAAATCTTAATTACTAACAAAATCAAAACTTTTATTTCATAATAATTGTGATTTTAATGCAAACCGCACAGTGCTTGACAACGCAGAAATTGTATGGACAAATAGTGTGTGTTTGTGTGATAACGAGTGATTGCCACAGATGGAGGTACTTTGTAGCATAAACAAATAAATTGCACAATTTTAACTATTTTATTAAGTAACAAATAAAGTAAGATTAATAACCCAAAGCTACAAGCATGACTTGAAGGTAAGAAACTAACACAATAAAGATCAAAGCTAGAGGATTGCCCATTTTGCCGACTAGATTAATTTAAAATGGTGTTGATCCTATATTACTCTACTCAACTCCGGATAAATAATAGGTAACAAGCTACCAAATAAATTATGATTCTTTTTATTCAAAAGCAGTGTTTTAAGTCCGCGGGAGACAGTAAACGCGGCAATAATGTATATAAATTAGAAATACAAAACAATAGGTACTCACACAACGTAGAACCGTAATCCGCTTTCCAGGGCTGCTACTGAAAACTTATAATAAACTATTGACATGCAAGACAAAACTCAATTGTAACGCAACTTGAAACGAAATAAAGAAACACAACGCAGTACGTTAGGTGTTTATCACAGAATTCGACCAAGTAATTATGATTAAATCTAGATATTCTCACGAAGCGGGGCCGTGGCGACAATACAGAAAACCAATTGTACCTAGGGCGCTCAATCTAATTGTTTCACTAGTTTGATTCACAGAACTTCAGCAGAGTGTACAAATTTTAATCTTAATTAAAAATCAAAACTTTTATTTCAATTGTGATTTTAATGCAAACTGCACGGTGCGCGACACAACGCAGAAATTGTATGGACAGATTTGTGATAGTGTGCGTTTGCTTGATAACGAGTGATTGCCACAGATGGAGGTACTTTGTAGCGTGAAGGTAAACTCTCGTGCATTTCAAGAGGCAAATAAATTAAATTCCAAACTCTTGTATCAAAGCTTAATAAAAGAAATAACACAATAAAACCCTTTTTTTTTTCAAATGCTTCTATATTTTACGATTTAAAACACTAAACAATTATACTATATTTCTAAAAGTCTTTAATCATTAGACTGTATTAGTCTTAGTGAAATATACTTTTCATTTTAACTAAATTGTCTTAAACGAGCCTCAACAAGGCGGAGTAATTTAACAACCCGTCAAATTAAATATGTCACAATCAAAGAGGCGGATAGCCGATGTCTTAGACGAACATGTTTAGCCACGTCAAAATGGTGCATGCCCAAACAAAAGTGGCACTTACGAATAGTTCTTCAAACATAGACGATATTTGACGAACACTTAAACAGATTGTTTATTATAGTTATATAATTTATCCATTTACATAAATCTTTTAAAAATCCAATATTATAGTAATTATTTGAAAAAGATGTTTATAAAAAAAAAGTCTCAATATAAAACTAATGTTATTACTCTCAAACACGGTATTATGTTTTCTTGGGAACTAATCACACAAATATATTGAACAAAATTATTTTTACTAATTATTTAATAATAAACGTATATATTGAAGTAGGCATATTCTCCTTACTTTCCCGAATGACATTTATTAATAATGGTCAGGTTCAATCTTAATAATTCTAAGAATTAAAAAAACGAAAAACTTATTCTAAAAATATGAATGAAACTAACATAATGTAATCATAATTGACGAAATAATAAAATATTTTATTTTGATTTTAAACACGGTTCGCATAATTCAACGCTCAAAAATTAACAAATATTTTAAATTAAAAATCAATTTTAAAATACAAATTAACATATATTATAAACCATTCTCTTCAAAACTATCTGTAACTAAAAAGACTACTAACATATTTATAATAAAAAATAAGAATAGTAACAAAATTGTTTAGCATTTTGTGTGTGTAGATTATGAAAATTAAAAAATACATTATAAAAATATTAATACTAAATAATTCATGTGATCCGTCGAAAAAATAAATTAAAAACTAATACTTATGTTATTGATCTGTTAAACGATAGTAATAAAGTAAATATTATAAGAAAACGAATAAAATATATTAGATCTGAAATAAATCGTAAGTAAAAAAAATTGCAAAATAATAACAAATCGATTTTGAAAAACTGCCAAATAGTCACGTAAGGTTTATGAATCTATGAGCCGTGTGCTTTTGCTTGATGACTTTTGAGGGAATCTTGGCGACCATATGATTTATCACAGACTGAGCATTTGTGTCGTACCCCACCAATATGTATGCGTTCATGAGTTATGAGAGAGGACTTTAAACTGAATATTTTTTCACAGACATCGCATTTAAATGGTTTCTCGCCGGTATGTGTTCTTTCATGAACTTTGAGGTTAGATTGTATATTAAAACATTTTTCACAGACATCGCATTTAAAGGGTTTCTCTTCGGTATGAATACGTGCATGGTTCTTGAGATGAGTTTGTTGACTGAATATTTTTTCACAGACAACGCATTTAAACGGTTTCTCGCCGGTATGAATACGTGCATGTCTCTTGAGAGCAGATTGATGACTGAATGTTTTTTCACAGACATCGCATTTAAACGGTTTCTCGCCGGTATGAATACGTGCATGCCTCTTGAGAGCAGATTGATGACTGAATGTTTTTTCACAGACATCGCACTTAAAAGGTTTCTCGGCGGTGTGTATGCGTTCATGAGTTTTGAGGTGAGATATCTGACCAAATTTTTTTTCACAAATGTTGCATTTAAAGGGCTTCTCGCCGGTATGTATCCTTTTATGAATTTTGATGTAAGATTGGTCGCAAAAAGCCTTTTGACAGACATCGCATTTAAAAGGGATCTCGCCGGTATGTATACGTGTATGTCTCTTGAGATTAGATTGATGAATGAATGCTTTTTCACAGACATTGCATTTAAAGGGCTTTTCCGTGTGAATGCACGAATGTCTTCTCAGGCTTGATTTTAATGAAAACGTTTTCAAACAATTACCACAATTAAATAGGCCATCTTTGTTTCGAGTATTTTCTTTGATTTTGCTATTAGGATGATTGACTTTTTGAGGTGTTTTCTTTTCAATGGAATGCGATTTCGTAATATGCCGGATTATATTACTTTTGGTTGTAAACCTCCTTTGACACATATTGCAGTCGAACCGACGTATTTTGTATATATTTTTCTTTAAATGATTATCTATAGTTTCGTTAAAACTACAATTCATTGTCTTTGTATTATTTGAGATATCTGTCGCTTTACACGAAAAATGAATACTGCAACACGTTTGAAACAAAACAAATTAATTTAAGAAAAATATATTTTGATGTTATACAGCAAGTTTTAATATTAAATATACAACGCATCCTTTTTAAGAATTAATTTGATTAATTTTAGATGACATACAAAAGTCTTCTTTACTCAATTTTTATTTGATCGAGTTGCCTAAACTTATCCTACATAATACAATGTAACGTTCACATTAATTAGAATATGGAACGCAAACGTACGCTAACATCATGCGATGCTGCAGACGTTGACCGGACATCAAACCCACAATTAAATGTTTTCACAATTTTGTTTTTTTGATACTTTGATTTAACATTATATTGATAAGAGGTAGATGCGGTTTTAAAATAATATATTATTATATAAACAAGCAGTTCCTAATATAAGTTAAATAATAGCGAAACGCTAACATCGATACCACTGATGGGTTTATGGAGGAGGATAACATAATTACAAAAGTTTTAAAGTTTTGTTTAAGAAAAAAAAATGGTAATAAAAATAACCTTACTCATAATTATTATCGACTTCATTATTTACTAAACACTTATTTGTTGTAGAAATTTCATTGTTTATGAACTGCATATCAAACGGTTTGTTTTCATGGACTTCAAACGATTTTTCCAACAACTCTTCTTTTGTTTCATCATTTTCAGGTTTAATTTTCAATATATTAAACCGCTTCAAAACTCTATAATTGACATTTAACATTAGTTGTATTTTTGTGCTATATATGCATAGAGGATTAGTAGGACGACTAAATTGTACAACTTTAGCTATTTTATTTAGTAACAAATATAGTCTACTAATGATATAATAAAGATAATTTAGTTTACATTCTAAATGCGAAAATTAATTATATAATAAATTCAAAAAAATTAGATTACCTAATCTATTCATAAAAATTTCTATTTAACATAAATGAAATTTTTAATAGTAAAAAAACATAAATTTTAATATATAGTTTTTGTAATAATAAATGACACTTATTCGCATTTTTTTTTAATTTAATAAAAGAATGAAAAATAATTGTAAAAATGTTTTCTATATATTTATATAAATAACTCGGTAAGTATCGTACAAAACGTACGCTAACATAATGTGGTGCTGCAGACAACACACCCACAAATAAAATGTTTACAATTTTGTTTTTTTTAATATTTTAATGGATCTCTATATGGATAAGAGGTAGATGTAGTTTTAAATCAATCAATCTATTATTAAATGAACAAATGGTTCCTAATATAAGTTTAATGTTAGCGAAACGCTTATATTGATACCATCAGGCACAAGTTTTAATAGTTTTGTTCAAGATAAAATAAATGGTAATAAATATCGCCTTACTCATAAGTATCATCTACTTCATTCTTAACCAAATAATCCTCTACTATAGTTATTTCATTGTTTTTGAACAGCACATCAAACGGTTTTGGTTGAACGGAGTATTCTTCTGCATCGTCATTTTCAGGTTTAATATTCAACATATTTTACCGTTTCAAAACTCTGTAATTGACATCGAACTTTAGTTGTTTTTCTGTACCACTTATGCAAAGAGGTTTAAATAGGACTACTAAATTGCAGTTTTAACTATTTTATTAAGTAACAATTAAAGTAATAACAATGATATAGTAAAGAATAATTTACTTTACATTACTTAAAAAAATAAAAACCACTGAGTTTTCAGTAGTATATTTTGTTCTTTTAAACATTTAAAACTTAATTTTAATTTACTCGAATTAGATAAATAACACAAAGCTACAAGCATGACTTATAGGTAAAAAGCTAACACAATAAAGATTTAAGCTAGACGATTGACCATTTTGCCGACTAGATTATTTTAAAATGGTGTTGATCCCATATCACTCTACTCAACTCCGGATAAATAATAAGTAATAAACAACCACATATAAATTATGATTCTTTTTATTTACAAGCAGTGTTTTAAGTCCTCGGGAGACGTAAACACGGCAATAATGTATATAAATTAGAAATACAAAACAATAGGTACTCACACAATGTAGAACCGTAAACCGCCTTCCAGAGCTGCTAATAAAAACTTCTAATAAATTATTGACATGCAAGACAAAACACAATTGTAACGAAATAACGAAACACGACGCAATACTTAAGGTATTAATCGCAGAATTCGGCCAAGTTTTATGATTGAAATCTAGAGATGTTCGCGAATCGGACCCGTGGCACCAATACTGCAAACAAATTGGCAGTTTTATTTATTTAAATATAACAGCTTGTATATTTACCTAACGTGTACAGCACAAAGTTATTAACAAATCAGGGACAAGATTACAAATTATTAACGAACAAGATTCGACACAAGTAATTAACAGAATGTCTGCTTGAAAAAAAAACGCCGAGCGTGTAGACGATGTCGTGCGAGATTATCGATTGGCGGACCGAAGATGGCAGCTGGCTAGCAGCTGGGCCGGCGTCTTAACGCTACACCCGGCGCAGTAGGTGGTACGGTAGGTAGTAGTACCAACCGACACCGCGGTAGAGTAGGTGGTGATACTAACTATCACCACATTAGTTGTGATTTCAATGCAAACTGAATGACAAACGCAGAAATTATATGGACAGATAGTGTATTTGTGTGATAACAAGTGATTGCTACAGATGGACGTACTTTGTAGCGTGGAGGTAAACGGTCGTGCAATTTAGGAGGCAAAGAAATAAAATTCCCAACTCTTGTATCAAGCTTATTGTAATCTTACCTTCATCGACATCCTATAAAATTAATAAATGAGTTTACCTTAGGCTTTATCCGCCATGGACACACTTTTCGCTAATTGTGTTAGAATACTTAGGCCCCCCACCAAGGGCGGATACAGAGGTCCTAAACAGGGGGGGCAATATATATATATATGAATAAAATAAATTAATAGGAATAGCTAGGCATAGGAATTGTCTTATTATATGTCGTCATGAAAATTAGATATGTACAGAAATCAGCCATACTGATGAATGTGATGGGTTTTATTGTTTTAGAAGACACCTACTTTTAGTTATGAATGAAAAACTTAGGTGTTAGGGGTAGTCAGGATTTTCAAATATTCGATTTTTTTAATTTGTATTTTCTTAAAGTATAATGTCTTGAAAATATTATCTGAAAATTTTAAGTTAATCAAAGGAATAGATAATTCGATGTAAGTAATTAAATAATTTATTTTTGTATACATGAATCGAGTATAAAACTTTTCAAATAAGTTTTTCTCGAAACTATTTCTTCAAAGACGGTGACCACTGTAATTCAAAAACCACTTCACAGATTTGAATGAAATTTATACAGCTTATTAAAAGCATGAAAAACTAGTGCCTGATCAAAGGTTTTTTTTTATTTAAAATTATATTTTTTATAAACAATAAACTAGTGCATTTTTCATTGAAAATCGGCGATTAAATAATCAGAGGTCACCATTTTGCTTACTTAAAAAAAAAAAAAGATTTGGCTCTAGATTAACTATTAAACTAATGATTTTTTTAGATTTGATTGATTTTAGATGATTTAGTAAAATTTTATATTGGTCTCCGCAAACACGACTTGTGAGACGGAGTCCAACAAATATAGCGATAACTTGGTCTACAATACTTTTTTTTTGAAGCTCTTGTCAAAGTTAAACCATAATATAATAACTTCATATTATTTGTTTATAAAATAAATTAAACTACTGTCAAAACAAAACTAATGCGGCAAGCAGCGAGGAGCGGTAAAGCCATTGTAGTACGTCATATTAATTTAAAAATAGATTGTCTTGGTGACTAGTGTTATCGCAAAACCGAAGAATATAGCAGGTAATATCATATATCTTTGTATGTGAACTGTGTCAAACCCCATAAATAACCAGTTGTACGTAAAATGTGGCGCTTCGAATGCCGTAAACACTATTTCAATAAAATAAAAATGGACAATTTTCAATAAAAAAATAAATGTTCATGGTAAATACAATAACGACCCTCTCTCGATAACTTGCATGAACAAAATTTTAGTCACAATTAATTACAAATGGAATATTTGATACTTTTTTTGTGAACGGGGGGGCAATTGCCCCTATTCACCCGGTTGTATCCGCCCTTGCCCCTACTTGTAAATTAAATATTTAATATAATAATATCAACCAAAAATAGGTGTTGAAGAAAGCCAGTACAGTTGAGCATAGTGGAGACTGGGATGTCACAGGTCTACAGGAAATGTTTTAACTGAAAGTGATATAATCACTTTAAAATAAACGCTTGACCACAGAATTTTGAAAAATTGTACCTATACTTCTATTCTTGATCCCTTCATACCTTCGGTCTAATTTTTAAATTTTCAATAAAATTAATATTTATACTATATACTTATATACTACATATAATATATATTATATACTTCCATCAGAGCAATCTCACACAAAATATTTATACTTTACAGATTATATTATTTCAAAGCTATATTATACTTTTATTTTACTAGATTCACAATGTACAAAATAAAATGCAACTGAAAAAATCTATTCATAGATCCTTAAAATGTAAAGGGTGGGATAGTGAAACGGGGTTTCCCATTTAAATACATTAGAAAATTGCCGTTTTACTGCCTCAACCTGTATATTAATATCTTGTTATTAAGAGAAAACTGTACATTATTTGAAAAATAAAAACTAACTGTGATTGATATTTAATTTTGGTTATATTTCTGTGCCATATATGCAGAAAAGATTAATAGGATGTCTTAACGACACCATTTTAGTTATTTTATTTGGTGACAAATATAGTAATAATAATGATATAAAAGACAATTTTGTTTACATAATCAAAAGTTTTGAGTGATATAATTTGTTATTTTTAAACATTTAAAACTACATTTTAATTTACTTAAATTAAAATGTAATCATCCTGTATATTAATATCTTGTTATTTTCTAAAGAAAAATCGAATTCCTTACATTTAAATTAAAATAAATCGTATACTGGTACTATGATGGAGAAAACAATAAATTTTACCTACATATATTACATATTAGTTAAATATTACTAACGTTTATAGCCACTAGCGGTCGGCTGTTGCCTGTTATTTAACAATAACCTTTTATGGAGATTTTAAAAATTGTGTTATTTTAATAAAAGCATAGGAGCTGATATCATGATGTTAAGTATTATCATTTATGACTTAATTATCATTAAAATTTATCTTAACTTGTACATAGTAATAAAATAATGAAATATTTTAACAAAATTAGAGCTACAAGTTATAAACTAAAAAATTAAAATTAGCACGAAGCAGGTTATGTAATATTAGACAATTTAAACAATCAAGCGTGAATCTCTTTAAATGAAAACAGTATAATATTATGCAAAACATTAGTTTTCCTTTAAAAAAATTGTGTAATAAAAAACACATTTTAAGGCGGTATACTGCATAAAACCCAACACTTAATCTGAATCCAAAAAACAACAGACCTCTTCATGATTTGCAGGTAGTTTGACCTTATAACTCATAGTTGAGTTCAAGTTCTAACTTAAAAACTCGTACGGGTTTTTTAAATTTCGTCTGTGAAGAATTCAACTTTTTCAACTTTTACCCCCCCCCCTCCAAAGAACAAACTAGATAAAATTTGTGATTTATAGAGTTGCTATTCGAAGGAATTGGTCTAGTATTAAAAAGTTACAGTGCGTACAGCTAACAAAAAAGCCCACATCAGAGTAAAACCAATACCTTCTCGCTTTGCATCGAAGCTAAAATGCTTTAATTTTTAGTGAGTTATTTTAGATTAAGAAGGTAGAAGAGATGAACTAGAAAAACGCATTGAGTCAATATCATTGTATTAGTTTTTCAGCATCGCATCAAAGCTAATACAACACAAAGCATAATAAACAGAAGTAATATTTTTAACTTCTATGCGGAGCTGAGAGTGTATTGATTTTAAAAATTTGGTCTCACATTCTTATATTTTTGTGTTTTAAAACGCTTAAACAATTTCTTTCCGTAGGCTGTAGCAACTCATTAATCTCCAAAAGAATTAACAAATACGAATGAATCAACAATACAGAAAAATGTATAACATTTTAAAAATAAGTTTAATTCATTAACTATTATTTAATAATAATTAATTTAATTAAGCATGTAAGAATACTTAAACGAGAAAATATCCTAATTATGCAGAAGTGTTCTGAAACAATTTTCGAATAATATTAATATTATGCTATATAATTATAACAGTATATAGGTAATAATTATCTACACAGTTTTCGATTTAAGCACATGTTTGTTCATTTTAGTCAAGAATAAAAAGTAAATTTATATGGGTAAATACGTTTCTACAAACTAACACTAAATGTAAATACTAAATACATTGATATCTATTGGTAAAGTTTGTACAATCTTAAGTTACTCAATTTAACAGTAAAACTAAATTGCCAAATTAAATAACATGTTGAGTACACGCTAAACATGTATAAAACACATTGGTTTCACTAAATGTCTTTGTGCAAGTGTGTATGTTAATAATCAGTTAAACGATAGAAATACTTAAAAATGATAAGAAAACGAATAAAAATATATTAGATCTGAATTAAATCCTAAGTAAAAAAAATAAACAAATAGATTTTGAAAAACTATTTTGAAACTGCCGAATAGCCACGTGAGGTTTATGAATCTATGAGCCGTGTGCTTTTGCTTGATGACTTTTGAGGGAATCTTGGCGACCATATGATTTATCACAGACTGAGCATTTGTGTCGTACCCCACCAATATGTATGCGTTCATGAGTTATGAGAGAGGACTTTAAACTGAATGTTTTTTCACAGACATCGCATTTAAATGGTTTCTCGCCGGTATGTGTTCTTTCATGAACTTTGAGGTTAGATAGGTCACAAAAAGACTTTTTACAGACATCGCATTTAAATGGTTTCTCCCGGTATGTGTTCTTTCGTGAGTTTTTAGGTTGGATTGGTCACAAAAAGACTTTTACAGATATCGCATTTAAAAGGTTTCTCGCCGTTACGTATACGTACATGTTTCTTGAGATTAGAATGTTGATTGAATGTTTTTTGACAGATAACGCATTTAAATGGTTTCTCGCCGGTATGTATGCGTTCATGAGTTTTGAGGTAAGATTGTCTACCAAATGTTTTTTCACAGATATCGCATTTAAAGGGTTTCTCTTCGGTATGAACGCGCCAATGTCTTCTCAGGCTTGATTTTAATGAAAAAGTTCTCAAACAAATACCACAATTAGATAAGCCATCTTTGTTTAGAGTATTTCCTTTGATTTTCCTGTTACGATGAGTGACTTTATTTTTAAGAGGTGTTTTCTTTCCAGTGGAAGTACTCGAATGCGAGTTCGCAATATGCCGGATTATATTACTTTTGGTTGTAAGCCTCCTTTGACATATATTGCAGTCGAACCGACGTTTTTTGTACATATTTCTCTTAGAAATGTTTTTTATAGTTTCAATAAAATTGCAATCTATAGTTTTTGTGTGATTTGAGGTATCGGTCGCTTTACACGAAAAATAAATACTGCAACACGTTTGAAACAAAACAGATTAAATTAAGACAAATATATTTTGATGTTATGCAGCAAGCATTAATATTACTAATATTAAATGTACAATCCATCATACACGCATCATTTTTAAGAATTAATTTTATTGATTTAACAATTTTGAAAGTTTTAAGTATTTTACTAAAAGGATATTACTTATAGTCTATTTCATTAAAATTTTCCATCAACTTTTAATTTTTATTTTTGATATTTAAAAAATGTATTTAATAAAAATTAAACAAACCCCATTACTTAATACATTGTTTTTTTTTTATAACTGTTAACATTAAAATTTTATTTTAAAAAATTACACCTGTTCGCATTTTTTTTCTATTTTAATGTATGAATGTTTTCTATATGTGTATATAAATAAACACGGTAAGTCTCATGCAAACGCAAGCGTAAGCTAACATTATGGGATACTGCAGACGTCGACCGGTCATCATATCCACAAATAAATAACAATTTTTTTTTGTTTTGATACTTTGATTGAACATTACATTAGAAATCTACCTCTTATCAATATAATTATTGATAAGAGGTAGATGCGGTTTCAAAACAATCTGGTATTATACGCATAAGTGGTTTCTAAAATAAGTTTAATGATAGCGAAACGCTAACATCAATACCAACGATGGGGTTATGGAGTGGGACAGCAAAATTCCAAGTTGAAAAATAATAGTAAAAAAGTTTTATATATATTTATATTAAATATAACACGGTAAGTATCGTGCGAGCGTACACTAACATAATGTAATATTGCAGACATCATACCCACAAATTAATAAAATACAATTTTTTTTTTTTAATATTTTGATTTAACTTTATATTTATAAGAGGTAGATGTAGTTTTAAAACAATCTATTATTATATGAACAAGTACTTCCTATAATAAGTTTAATAACGGAACGCTAACATCGATACCAACGAAGGGTTTATAGAGGAGAACAGCATAACTACAAGTTCATAGGTATATTTTGTGTTTTTTAAACATTTATAACTAAATTTTAATTTATCTTAATTAGATCAATAACACAAAACTACAAGTATGACTTGTAGATAAAAAGCTAATACCATGAAGATTTAAGCTGGACAATAGCCCATTTGGCCGACTAAATTTAAAGTGGTATTAATCTTTACTTATGTATTATATATGTATATATTAATATAAATAATATAATCCCTAATGTTTTATTATAGCCTATAAACAAACTACAAGTATAGAAGAAGGAAAAGATAAGTGCTTTGATTTAACATTATATTGATAAGAGGTAGATGCGGTTTTAAAATAATATATTATTAAAGGAACAAGTGGTTCCTTTTATAAGTTTAATAATAGCGAAACACTAACATCAATACCAATGATGGGTTTATGGAGGAAGATAACATAATTACAAACGTTTTAAAGTTTTGTTCAAGAAAAAAAAATGGTAATAAAAATAACCTTACTCATAATTATTGTCGACTTCATTCTTTACCAAACACTTATTTGTTGTAGAAATTTCATTGTTTATGAACTGCATATCTAGCGGTTTAGTTTCAACGACTTCAAACGATTTTTCCAACAACTCTTCTTTTGTTTCATCATTTTCAGGTTTAATTTTCAATATATTAAACCGCTTCAAAACTCTATAATTGACATTTAACATTAGTTGTATTTCTGTGCTATATATGCATAGAGGATTAGTAGGACGACTAAATTGTACAATTTTAGCTATTTTATTTAGTAACAAATATAGTAATAATAATGATATAACAAAGAAGACAGCTTACTGACTAAGTGCCTGAAGCTTGAACATAATAAAAAAGAATAATTTAGTTCACATTATTTTGAAAATATAAACCAACCAATTTTTCAGTGGTAAATTTTTACATGATCAAATTCTAACAGCTGAATTGAATATATTTGGGTTTTAAACTGTGTTTCATTTACAAACTTGTCAGTTTGGTGTTTATTGTTGGACATATCATAATGCGAATCAACTCAGTAACTAACAAAACCCAAAATATTATTCTATTGTGTATTTAGGCTTTTATCATTAATTAGATTAGTAAATTGGACTGTTAAGTATTTTTTTATAATTTACTATTATACAAAACAAAATTACTCATGTATTCTATCTATATAACTTCTAAAATAAATTAAACAAATATTTTAATAAAGTATATATTTCACTAAATATTTTGACTGATCGATAAGTTTTAAATAAAATGTAATGTTTAAAATACTATACACACTAATCATCTATAATAGCTAAAAAAACAAGCTAAGTAAAAAGAGGGTAATAATAAGTGGATTAGGTTACTCAAGGAAAGTTTAAATATCTCTTTACTTTTTTTAACGTTGAAAATAATTATTTAAACAATATTATTAATACTATTTTGTAAATTATTAAGGACATTGATTTAATTTTTTTTTTTAATTACGGAGGACTACAGCATTACAAAAGCTTTTTTGTTTTATTTAGTAAACACAAAATATTAATACAAATAGCCTTACTCATAAGTATTGTCGACTTCATTCTTCACCAAATACTCCTCTGTTGTAGATATTTCATTGTTTTCAAACGGCACATCCAACGGTTTTGGTTCAACGGCTCCAAACGTTGTTTGAAAAAAGTATTTTTCTGTTTCATCAATTTCATCTTTAATTTTCAACATATTATAACGCTTCAAAACTCTATAATTGACATTTAACACAAGTGTTATTTCTGTATCGTATATCCATATAGGTTAAATAGGACAAATAAATTGCACAATTTAAACTATTTTATTAAGTAACAAATAAAGTAAGATTAATAACCCAAAGCTACAAGCATGAATTGTAGGTAAGAAGCTAACACAATACAGATCAAAGCTAGACGATTGCCCATTTTGCCAATTAGATTAATTTAAAATTGTGTTGATCCCTTATTACTCTAATCAACTCCGGATAAATAATAAGTAATAAACAACCACATATAAATTATGATTCTTTTTATTCACAAGCAGTGTTTTAAGTCCTCGGGAGACAGTAAACACGGCAATAATGTATATAAATTAGAAATACAAAACAATATGTACTCACACAACGTAGAACCGTAATCCTCAACATGGACATAGTAATTTAACAACCCGTCAAAGTAAATATATCACAATCAAAGAGGCGGATAGCCGATGTCTTAGACGAACATGTTTAGCCAAGTCAAAATGGTGCATGCCCAAACAAAAGTGGCACTTACGAATAGTTCTTTAAACATAGACGATATTTGACGAACACTTAAACAGATTGTTTATTATAGTCATATAATTTATCCATTTACATAAATCTTTTAAAATTCCAATATTATAGTAATTATTTGAAAAATTTTTTATAAAAAATCCAATATTAGTCTCAATATAAAACTAATGTTGTTACTCTCAAACACGGTATTATGTTTTCATGGAACTAATCACACAAATATATTGAACAAAATTATTTAATAATAAACGTATATATTGAAGTAGGCATATTCTCCTTTATTTCCCAAATGACATTTATTAATAATGGTCAGGTTTGGTTTACTGTCGTTCAATCTTAATAATTCTTCGAATTAAAAAAACGAAAAACTTATTCTAAAAATATGAATGAAACTAACATAATGTAATCATAATTGACGAAATAATAAAATATTTTATTTTGATTTTAAACATGGTACGCATAACTCAACGCTCAAAAATTAACAAATTTTTTAAAATAAAAATCAATTTTAAAATACAAATTAACATATATTATAAACCATTCTCTTCAAAACCATCTGTAACTAAAAATACTACTAACATTTTATAATAAAAAATAAGAATAGTAACAATATTTTTTAGCATATTGTGTGTGTAGATTATGAAAATTAAAAAATACATTATAAAAATATAAATACTAAATAATTCATGCGATCCGTCGAAAAAATAAATTAAATACTAATACTTATGTTATTGATCTGTTAAACGATAGTAATAAATTAAATATTATAAGAAAACTAATAAAAGTATACTAAATCTGTAATAAATCGTAAGTAAAAAAAATTGCAAAACAATAACAAATCGATTTTGAAAAACTGCCTTATAGTCACGTAAGGTTTATGAATCTATGAGCCGTGTGCTTTTGCTTGATGCCTTTTGAGAGTATCTTGGCGACCATATGATTTGTCACAGGCTGAGCATTTGTATCGCACCCCACCAATATGTATGCGTTCATGAATTATGAGAGAGAACTTTTGACTGAATGTTTTTTCACAGACATCGCTTTTAAACGGTTTCTCGCCGGTATGTAC
This sequence comes from Adelges cooleyi, assembly GCF_023614345.1. Classification (NCBI taxonomy): domain Eukaryota; kingdom Metazoa; phylum Arthropoda; class Insecta; order Hemiptera; family Adelgidae; genus Adelges; species Adelges cooleyi. Next base: position 43,090 of record NW_026095827.1, on the reverse strand, counting down.
ACGTGCATGTTTCTTGAGATCAGATTGTTGACCGAATGTTTTTTCACAGACAACGCATTTAAACGGTTTCTCACCAGTATGTATGCGTTCATGAATCTTGAGGTGATGTTGTCTACCAAATGTTTTTTCACAGATATCGCATTTAAAGGGTTTCTCCCCAGTATGAACGCGCCAATGTCGTCTCAGCCTTGATTTGAATGAAAAAGTTCTTAAACAAATACCACAATTAAACGGTTTCTCGCCGGTATGTACACGTGCATGATTCTTGAGATCAGATTGTTGACCGAATGTTTTTTCACAGACAACGCATTTATAAGGTTTCTCCCCGGTATGTGTTCTTTCGTGAGTTTTTAGGTTGAATTGGTCACAAAAAGACTTTTTACAGATATCGCATTTAAAAGGTTTCTCGCCGTTATGTATACGTACATGTTTCTTGAGATTAGAATGTTGATTGAATGTTTTTTGACAGATATCGCATTTGTAAGGTTTCTCACCGGTATGTATACGAGCATGTTTCTTGAGATCAGATTGTTGACCGAATTTTTTTTCACAGACATCGCATTTAAACGGGTTTTCACCAGTATGTATGCGTTCATGAGCTTTGAGGTGATGTTGTCTACCAAACGTTTTTTTACAGACATCGCATTTAAACGGTTTCTCACCAGTATGTATGCGTTCATGAATCTTGAGGTGATGTTGTCTACCAAATGTTTTTTCACAGATATCGCATTTAAAGGGTTTCTCCACGGTATGAACGCGCCAATGTCTTCTCAGGCTTGATTTTAATGAAAACGTTTTCAAACAAATACCACAATTAAATAGGCCATCTTTGTTTCGAGTATTTCCTTTGATTTTGCTGTTACGATGATTGACTTTATTTTTTTGAGGTGTTTTCTTTTCAATGGAAGTACTGGAATGCGATTTCGCAATATGCCGGATTATATTACTTTTGGTTGTAAACCTCCTTTGACACATATTGCAGTCGAACCGACGTATTTTGTATATATCTTTCTGAGAATGATTATCTATAGTTTCGTTAAAACTACAATCCATTGTCTTTGTATTATTTGAGATATCTGTCGCTTTACACGAAAAATAAATACTGCAACACGTTTGAAACAAAACAAATTAATTTAAGACAAATATATTTTGATGTCATACAGCAAGTTTTAATATTAAATATACAACGCATCCTTTTTAAGAATTAATTTGATTAATTTTAGATGACATACAAAAGTCTTCTTTACTCAATTTTTATTTGATCGAGTTGCCTAAACTTATCCTACATAATACAATGTAACGTTCACATTTATTAGAATATGGACAATAAACATCCGAGTGCCATAAGATTTAAAACTTAAAAAGTGTACTCTATCTAAAGTCCACTTTTACATAGAGTACCTTGAGACTTTTTATGACCGACGTCTTTTAACCCTAAACTTGACAGAAATAATAATAAATTCTCATAAACGACTAAACTATATTTTTGACATGGATATGTCTTTTGGCTTGGGGATATTAAGAAAATCTTTGCGTGCATGCTTGAATGACGCTGAACGCTACCGAGGAAAATGTGTGCGTGTGGCGCGATTAAGCGGATGTTTTGTGAATGAAACAGCTGATAAACAATATTTAATGTCTGGCTAAAAATTAGAAATATGCGATTAGAGATATTATAGATAAGATATAAAATGTACGATATTGTAGATACAAAATGTAGAGATATAATATTAGAAATAAAATATGAGAGATAAGAAACGGGACATATCCATATAATAAATACCTCTTTGAAAAGAAAACAAAATGTGACTAATTAATAATATTTTATAAAGTTTTAAGTATTTTACTATGAGGACATTACTTATAGTCTATTTCATTAAAATTTTATATCAACTTTTATTTTTTATTTATGATAATTAAAAAATGTATTTAATAAAAATTAAACTAAACCCCATTACTTATTACATTATTTTTTTTTTATAACTGTTAACATTAAGATTTTATTTAAAAAAATGACACCGGTTCGCATTTTTTTTATATTTCAATGTATGAAAGTTTTCTATATATGTATATAAAAAAACCCTGTACTTCTTATGCCAACGCAAACGTACGCTAACATCATGCGATGCTGCAGATGTTGACCGGACATCAAACCCACAATTAAATGTTTTCACAATTTTGTTTTTTTGATACTTTGATTTAACATTATATTGATAAGAGGTAGATGCGGTTTTAAAATAATATATTATTATATAAACAAGCATTTCCTAATATAAGTTAAATAATAGCGAAACGCTAACATCGATACCACTGATGGGTTTATGGAGGAGGATAACATAATTACAAAAGTATTAAAGTTTTGTTCAAGAAAAACAAAATGGTAATAAAAATAACCTTACTCATAATTATTGTCGACTTCATTCTTTACTAAACACTTATTTGTTGTAGAAATTTCATTGTTTATGAACTGCATATCAAACGGTTTAGTTTCATTGACTTCAAACGATTTTTCCAACAACTCTTCTTCTGTTTCATCATTTTCAGGTTTAATTTTCAATATATTAAACCGCTTCAAAACTCTATAATTGACATTAAACATTAGTTGTATTTCTGTGCTATATATGCATAGAGGATTAGTAGAACAACTAAATTGAACAATTTTAATTATTTTATTTAGTAACAAATAAAGTCTACTAATGATATAATAAAGATAATTTAGTTTACATTCTAAATGCGAAAATTAATCATATAATAAATTCAAAAAAAATTAGATTACCTAATCTATTCATAAAAATTTCTATTTAACATAAATGAAATTTTTAATAGTAAAAAACATAAATTTTAATATATAGTTTTTGTAATAAAAAATGACACTTATTCGCATTTTTTTTTAACTTAATAAAAGAATAAAAAATAATTGTAAAAATGTTTTCTATATATTTATATAAATAACTCGGTAAGTATCGTACAAAACGTACGCTAACATAATGTGGTGTTGCAGACAACACACCCACAAATAAAATGTTTACAATTTTGTTTTTTTAAATATTTTAATGGATCTTTATATGGATAAGAGGTAGATGTAGTTTTAAATCAATCAATCTATTATTAAATGAACAATTGGCTCCTAAAATAAGTTTAATGTTAGCGAAACTCTTATATTGATACCATCAGGCACAAGTATTAATAGTTTTGTTCAAGATAAAAAAAAAGGTAATAAAAATCGCCTTACTCATAAGTATCATCCACTTCATTCTTTACCAAATAATCCTCTACTATAGTTATTTCATTGTTTTTGAACAGCACATCAAACGGTTTTGGTTCAACGGAGTATTCTTCTGCATCGTCATTTTCAGGTTTAATATTCAACATATTTTACCGTTTCAAAACTCTGTAATTGCATTGAGCTTTAGTTGTTTTTTTCTGTACCACTTATGCAAAGAGGTTTAAATAGGATACTAAATTGCAGTTTTAACTATTTTATTAAGTAACAAATAATATAGTAAAGAATAATTTAGTTTACATTACTTGTAAAAAACCACTGAGTTTTCAGTAGTATATTTTATTTGTTTAAACATTTAAATCTTAATTTTTATTTAATCGAATTAGATGAATAACACAAAGCTAAAAGCATGCCTTATAGGTAAGAAGCTAACACAATAAAGATCAAAGCTAGACGATTGGCCACTTTGCCGACTAGATTACTTTAAAATGGTGTTGATCCTATATTACTCTACTCAACTCCGGATAACTAATAAGTAACAAGCTACCAAATAAATTATGATTCTTTTAATTCAAAAGCAGTGTTTTAAGTCCGCGGGAGACAGTAAACGCGGCAATAATGTATATAAATTAGAAATACAAAACAATAGGTACTCACACAACGTAGAACCATAAACCACCTTCCAGCGCTGCTAATAAAACTTATAAAAAATTATTGACATGCAAGACAAAACACAATTGTAACGAAATAACGAAACACGACGCAATACTTAAGGTATTTATCGTAGAATTCGACCAAGTTATTATGATTGAAATCTAGAGATGTTCACGAATCGGACCCGTGGCACCAATACTGCAAACAAATTGGCAGTTTTATTTATTTAAATATAACAGCTTGTATATTTACCTAACGTGTACAGCACAAAGTTATTAACAGAATGTCTGCTTGGAAAAAAGACACCAAGCGTGTAGACGAAGTCGTGTGAGATTATCGAATGGCGGACCAAAAATGGCTGCGGCATCGTCCTTACGCTGTGTACAGGGCAGTTCTTCCAAAAAATGATAAGAGATAAGAGTTCTTCCAAAAGATAACACAATTTTTATTTTATCAGCGTGGACCAACCCAGAAACACCAAAATATAAAATCACATTCTATCAGTCTGCCAATTCTATTAGAATAAAAGTAACTAAAATATAACTAACGTTTATCAGAGTTAACTGTTATCTCTAGAACTAAACGGCAATAATTCAAATGATAAAAAAAAATAACCGTGTTAAAATATATTATATTTTCTTAAATAGTACACATTTTTACGATACATTTATAATGACAAAAAACCAACTAGTTCATATGACGACAACGATAATTATTGGTAAATAAAATTTACTTTCGTTTCTTATTAATATTAAATGAATATTTGTATTAGAATTCTTTTTTAATTCATAATTCAAAACTCTTATTTTCACATAATATAAACTTGCAATATTTAATATGAATAACATAATATATTTATCAATTATAGTACCTAGCGACAAAGTTCATACATACACTATATTGTACTAATTTGTGTGACAATATTATTACATCCTATTTAAATAAAACTATTAATACAAGTAAATTATGTTTTACAGTATGATGGTAGTTGTCTGAAGTCATAAAAAGCTTATTGGTATGCTTATTCATTAGAGCGGTTCGATTCCTGAAACTATCTCTAGTCTGATTAAGTGTGGTAACAGGTATGGAGTTATTTTTTGTAAAATTGTTTTAATTGATTTAATCTCTATTATTTTAATAATTAACATTTCAACTTTTTACTTATTTATTAATAATATATCTTTCAGTTTTAAGATAAGTCAAAGATTCTGGTTGAACAGTTCTCCTTCGACACTAACTGGAAGAAATAATTGTTTTATCATTTGTCTAAATAGACTAGGTAAGGAAAACATTCTAGATTTGTAGTATTAATACAAATATTGATACAAAATTAGTTTAATATCAATCTAAAACACCCTAATATAGGGTATTTAAAAAAAAAGAAATCAAATGTAAATTATCTTTCTTTTTAATAATTTAATTTACTATTTTCTAACATTGTTAGTTTTTGTACAAGAAAAATTGCATTTACTTGTAGATTTTACGTTTCATTGGTATGAGATAACAAACTAGGTCCACTTGATATATACCGGTCACAAATATAGTCTATTCATGAAATCACTCTTCCAAGTGTTATTGATAGATAATTTAAGTTGAATGGTATAAAAAAATGTCATTATCAATTTTCGTTATATTTAATTTTAACTTCACAATTAACAAACGTTAACATTAGTAATTCATTTAAAATTGGTTTTATATTATAATTATTATTATATTATTTAACCATTTGTTGTTTTTTCAGCTAGAATGTGACCAGAGGAAGATTAAATGGACATATCATATATTTCTCCATGGACACTGTAATCCATGATGGATTTTTGACACTATATTTGAATATTTGTTGTTGAAGTTAATTGGATTTTGTGCAAAACCCCTGGAAGAATATTCTGTTCCAGACTAACAGTATAAACGCCACCCAGTATTTCAGTTTACCTGCTGTTAAACATCGTAGTATCATCTCCAATCTCTTTATATTTTGTTTAATTTTATTTAAAAAATTCTCATTATAATTTATTATTAATCAACTGTAATTCAGTTGTTTATTTATTGAATAACTTATTATCCTGTCTTCAACATCCATATAAACTGTACTGTATTTATGACCACTACACTGATATCTCATTTGGCTAAATATTTTTAATTTTCAACTACATTAAAACAAAATTAAGATTGTTTAAATTTTTTTTTTTTGAATACTTGTATTATTGTTTGAATATTTTTACACTTTAAGTGTCAATACAAGTATCTTTAGTTTAACGATACTAACAGTATATTACTATTACAATTTTGACAAACATAATTATTAGCCTACCAAATAAATTATAAATGTAGCTTCTGTATTTGCTTATTTATTAATATTTACCTTAATAACGTTAAAATATTAATTTATTGTAAAAATATCTTGACCTAACTGAAAGATTGAAAATTTGTAAACTGTTATGAAATTATGTTGATGTTGTTAGGAAAAATTGTGTAGTCAAAATTTTGAATACCTAGATTAAAAAAAAAAAACAGTACAATTTTTTTTTGCTAAACCAAGTAATTATACATTTGTAAATTTTAATGTTTAGTTTATAATATATACATTTTTAGTTAAAAAAATATCTTTACTTAAGTATCATTTTATACTATTTATACTTTTTACCAGATTATTTTATGTGTTTTAAACTATTACATTTATTATTTCTATTATTACTATTTATTATTTATTTAAATGACTTATCAAACTTTATGAATTGTACTTTATAAATTATAAAATTGGTCTGAAATGTATACTGTGTTACTATAGGTAGCCTGATAGACAGGAAGTCTATATTGTTTTTTAGAAATAAAAGTTGTTTTTTCTTGGTTAGCTTAATTATATAGTGTGATTGACTAATTTTCTCACATAATAATTTCAATTAGGTAAAATTATTTTTCAAAACATTTTTGTTTGTGTTATTTTACAACTGAAAACATGTTTTAATAACCACTTACTTTTTTGATAATTTTTAATTAAATAATATTTAATTATGATAAAAAAACAAAGCGTATTTAGTATATAGTATATATTTGTTTATAATTTTATTATTTAGAAATGCATTAGTTTTTAGATGTAGTTTTTGACACAATAAAGTAAAAGTAAACCAAATGTATTTTTTCTAAATCTGTTCTCATAGACACGTTTACTCTCGATAACGAGTGATTTGTATCTGTGTATTGTATTAAGTGATATTATATAATACGTTTAAACGAAGGATGTTTAACATATTGAATACTCTCTTTGAGTATACAATGATGTGTTCGATATAAATTGTATTATAAAGTCCAGATACCGTTATCTTTATTTATATGCATAGTATAATGTAGTAAATAATTATAGATTCAACATTTAAATAATAAATTAGCTTTAGTAAGTTTAACCCTTAACAATACCTGCTATTATCTAATAACTATAGATATATATAAATAATGTCTTGATAATAATTGAATAGTTTTATAACATATTCAATATTTTTGATATTTTCATTTTAGTCAGTTATCAATGAATCAAAGTATACAACTATTTTATTTTTAATAGTAACGCAGTTACATCTTATATGAATCATAATTCATGAAACACAATTTTGTAGCTCTACACAGTTTTGACCTCTAAACTTTAAGTTATCTAGATTAAAATAGTTTTGAATATTGAAAACCATATGTTCAGTTTTATTCAAATTCAACTATAAAAACTAGTAAAACCATGTAAATCTGTTTTAATAACTAAATATTATATTACTTCATTATTTGGGATTTAATGATTTTCAAATATTTTTGATAGAGACAGTGATAACGATATTGGTTTATAATGGCTGCAGTCTAGTAATTATAACTAGAGCCCTAGTAATTATAATTACCGACTGAAATAATAGATAATAACTACTGAACAATTATTTATTTCCTGTTTTGTGTAAAGGAATGAAGACACATTTGTTAAAACTATTGGGGCACTTACCTGAAAATAATGGTAAATTAAATACCTACAACTTTTATACTTTTCATTGTTAACTACAATTTAGTTAAGTACAACTGTTTAACAGTATAAAGTTAGAATTATCTTCTACTAGTTTAATCTAGTATTTCTAACCAAAATTATGGGGGTATAAGATATTCCTAACACAATTATACCATTTTTAATTAATGTTAAATAAAAATGGGATTATCTAATCTGTTTTTAAATGTTCACTTAGTTAAAATAGAGTTAACCTGACCGCTTAATATTCATTTTTTTAATTTCTGATTTGACAATTTTATTATATACATATTAGTGGAATTGGAAATAGCCTCATTAGTTTTCACATTAAATATGTCCATAGCTACGTTTATATCATTTAAATTTTCACAACTTCACCAATCTTAAGTAAATATTAACATACTTAAATCAGTCTTATTATAACTTATTAAACTTATTGTGGGCAAAAAGAGCTTTAACAGCAGATCTCGATGAGAACGAGATAAGAGATAAATAAATATGATGAGATGCTGCAACTTGCAATTGTATCTATTTATTTTATAATATGTATTATTTCTATTTTTTTTATAATTTAAGAAAAGTATACATTTCTTAATAAATGGAATGTAGGCAGAATTAATAACAGAAAAGTTATAATATCACTTCTATAAGAAACAAATCTAATTGATAATAATTGTATTTCTATAAAGGCAATCGAGGTAAAAGATAATTAGCCAAGTCTTTGCCAGGCTTGTACAAAAATATTTTATTTCTTTTCACTAGTATCTTACAGCATCACTTTAGACATTTAATTCTACTTATGTTTGGAAAAGTGCAATATCAAAAATTCTTATAAATCTATGGATCTATGAAAATATAATTTTAAAAGATCTAAATGAAATATGGATATACCTAAGTAGGTATTCTAATTTCTAATAGATTTTTATACTATCTGATTATCAGAGTATTAATTAAAATAATTAAAAAAAAGCTTTATGTCAATATTGTCCACCGTAAAACGGCCGGACTTAATCCAAAAATTATTTAACTACAACAGAAAGCAAGTTCCTAGAACAGAAAAATATATATTAAACACGAGGGTACCATACCTAATTTATAAAGGATGGAACAGTACAATCGTTTGAAGAAGTTTTGCAGTTATTTAATTAAGATCTTTGTACCATACCAAGGGTAGATCAACATTTATGTGATGAGTATTTGATACGCTCGCATTAATGTGTATCAATTGTCATATTATGCGATTTCTGGTGTAATTATTCATAAATTATTAATTTAACTATTCACTAAGTAAATGGCCATATTAAATGAATAAGTACATAGATTAATAAAATATGGGCTATGCAATCTTCTAACAAACAAGGACATTTTCAAATCAAGAGATAATTGTAAATTTGCAAATTTATATTGACCAAAAATTGTATCATATTTTTAAATCATATGAATAACTATTTCAGAACAAATTCATATTGTTTAGTTTGGTTTATATAATAAAAATATATACCCAGAGTAGCTTAATATAAACTAATTTCTGTAAAATATTAAGTGAATAATAATTATTTTAAAAACCTACTAATTGATTATAAATAACATTCAGTCTTGCAAGGTATTTTAATACCGATCAGTCTGATTTGATAATCTCACCAACATAAAAGCAAGTTTTTATTAAATTACATTATATATTTATTGAGTATGACGTTTATACGATTACGACCCAAGTTTAATCATTTTTATTAATACAACAGAATTGTTAAATCTAGTTTACAGTAATATTATATTATGCCATATTCGTATTATCTACCTATTATCCCATGCAAAAGGGGCCGTACAACAATTTTTTTCTCTTCACGAGTCTTTATCTGGCAAAAGGTTCACTTTGGACTATAACCTTATAATGTATATATTGATTTATGTGGAAACTTGAAAATGAAATATGTGTTTGGTTCTAGTTATTCATGTAAGGTATTTAAACTACAAGTGTCATATGTTCCGTTATCTTGCTCTAATATATCCTTTAGGTACCAAATTTTGTTAATAATATATCTTCTAAAAGACAAGATTGAAGACAAAGCTTATAAGCTCCTACCTGTATTCTTCAACTACAGAATACATATGTAAGATGTGGTAAAACTAATTTATACTTGACAGCCAAATTCTGAAATCGTTAACTAATTTAGGTAAAAAGTAAAAATAATGTTTTATTTAAATAGTAATATAAACAATTTGAGGGAAATTTTAATAAAATTATTATTATTTTATACCAAATAATATTAAATTATAACATATACTTATATGATAGGTATATACTATAATATAATGTAATTTATTATGAATTTTACGTGTATAGTGTATACGATTTAAATTAGATAATTGATAAAGATCTAACTACAATTTGCAATAAAGATAAGAAACTAACTAAAGGCAATGTTTTTGATATTAAAATACGAAATTTCTCTTGGCGGGTTTTTGGTAAAATCGATGTTGGTACTATCTGTAGTATTACACATTTTATAGGTTATGTAACATTTTTTTCTTATCACGCGTTATCATTTTTTGGAAGAACTACCCCCAACCCC
>NW_026095827.1:0-32546 GCF_023614345.1 Adelges cooleyi | reverse complement strand
TGTCTTTTGAGAGTATCTTGGCAACCATATGATTTATCACAGACTGAGCATTTATATCGTACCCCACCAATATGTATCCGTGCATGTCTCTTGAGATCAGATTGTTGACGAAATGTTTTTTCACAGACATCGCATTTAAACGGTTTAACGCTGGCATGTATGCGTTCATGAGCTTTTAGGTGATGTTCTCTACCAAACGTTTTTTCACAGACATCGCATTTAAACGGTTTCTCGCCGGTATGAATACGTGCATGGTTCTTGAGATGAGTTTGTTGACTGAATGTTTTTTCACAGACAACGCATTTATAAGGTTTTTCACCAGTATGTGTCCTTTCATGTCTTTTAAGACTTTGTTGTAGACTGAATGTTTTTTTACAGACATCGCACTTAAAAGGTTTCTCGCCGGTATGTATCCGGGTATGTTTCTTGAGATCAGTTTTTTGAATGAAGGTTTTTTTACAGATATCGCATTTAAACGGTTTTTCGACGGTATGTGTGCGTTTATGAATTTTTAGGTGTTGTTGTGTACCAAATGTTTTTTCACAAAACTCGCATTTAAACGGTTTCTCGCCGGTATGAATACGTGCATGTGTCTTGAGAGCAGATTGTTGACTGAATGTTTTTTCACAGACAACGCATTTATAAGGTTTTTCACCAGTATGTATCCTTTCATGTTTTTTAAGACTTTGTTGTAGACTGAATGTTTTTTCACAGACATCGCACTTAAAAGATTTCTCGCCGGTATGTATCCGTGTATGATTCTTGAGATCAGATTGTTGAATAAAGGTTTTTTTACAGATATCGCATTTAAACGGTTTTTCGAAGGTATGTGTGCGTTTATGAATTTTTAGGTGATGTTGTGTACGAAATGGTTTTTCACAGAAATCGCATTTAAACGGTTTCTCGCCGGTATGTATACGTGCATGTGTCTTGAGAGCAGATTGTTGACTGAATGTTTTTTCACAGACATCGCATTTAAACGGTTTTTCACCAGTATGTATCCTTTTATGTTTTTTAAGACTTTGTTGTAGACTGAATGTTTTTTCACAGACATCGCACTTAAAAGATTTCTCGCCGGTATGTATCCGTGTATGATTCTTGAGATCAGATTGTTGAATAAAAGTTTTTTACAGATATCGCATTTAAACGGTTTTTTGCCGGTATGAATACGTGCATGTTTTTTGAGATAAGATGGTTGACAGAATGTTTTTTCACAGACATTGCATTTATAGGGTTTCTCGCCGGTGTGTATGCGTTCATGAGTTTTGAGGTGAGATATCTGACCAAATCTTTTTTCACAAGTATTGCATTTAAAGGGGTTCTCTCCGGTATGAACGAGCCAATGTTTTCTAAGGTATGATTTTGATGAACAACTTTTCAAACAAATACCACATTTAAATAAGCCATCTTTGTTTCTAGTATACTCTTTGATTCTGCTGTTACGATGATTGACTTTATTTTTTTGAGGTGCTTTCTTTTCAATGGAAGTACTGGAATGCGATTTCGCAATATGCCGGATTATATTACTTTTGGTTGTAAACCTCCTTTGACATACATTGCAGTCGAACCGACGTAATTTGTATATATTTTTCTCAGAATTGTTTTTTATAGTTTCAATAAAACTACAATCCATAATTTTTGTATTATTCCAGGTATCGGTCGCTTTACATGAAATATGAATACTGCAACACATATGAAACAAAATAGATTAATTAAAGATTAAAATTTCAAACATTGCAAACGGGTTGAAATCTAATTTTTTTTAAAAATAGCTGAAAAACCTCTATATTTAGAGCAAAAATTAGTAATAAAAATTTCAAAAAATAAAGGTCTTATCATAGACCAAAAGAAGAAAAAAATTTTGAGGAGGTTAAGCCGATGACCGCGTGGTTTGACTCAAAATGCCCTATATATATATATATATATATATATATATATATATATATATATATATATATATATATATATATATATATATATATATATATATATATATATATATAAACAATACAAAGTTACGCTAACATAATGTGGTACTGCAGACATTGACCGGTCATCATAACCACAAATAAATAAATTTATTTTTTTTTGTTATTTTATTTAACATTATATTGATAAGAGTTAAATTTAGTTTTAAGCCAATCTATTATTATATGAACAAGTGGTTCCTAATAAAGGTTTAATGATATCGAAATGCTAACATTGATACCGACGACGGGTTTAAATAGGAGGACAACATAATTACAAGTAGCTTTATTTAGAATAAAAATAAATAGTATTAAAAATCGCCTTACTTATAACTGCTGTCGACTTCATTTTTTACTAAATACTCCTCTGTTGTAGACATTTTTTTGCTTAAGAACTGCACATCAAACGGTTTAGATTCAATGTCTTTGAACGATTTTTCCACCGAGTGTTCTTCTGTTTCATCATTTTCAGGTTTAATTTTCAATATATTATACCGCTTCAAAACTCTATAATTGACATTCAACATTAGTTATATGTTTATATGACGTGAAAGTAAGAAGCCAAGACGATAATGATTAAAGGTAGAGGATAGCCCATTTGAACGACTAGATTAATTTTAAGTGGCGTAGATCTCGTGTCACTTAAATAAACTCAGGATACACGGGAGTTAATATTTCAATAACTAAATAAGTGAAAAGTTTTTTTTTTTTACTTAGATGTACATGATTAGTTTCCAACAGCTGAATTAAATATTTATTGGTTTTATACTGTGTTTCAATCACTAATTCGTCAAAATTGTGTGTCTTGTCAATACATTATAATACTCATCAACTCACTAATTAACAAAATCCAAAAAAATATTCTACTGTATATTCAGGCTTTTATACATAAAAAGATCATTAAATAGGCCTGTTGTGTAAGCATAGAAGGCCTATTAGCTAAAAAAAGAGTAAAAATATTATTTGTTTATTAAAAAAATTGAGGTCAGGCCGATGATCGCGTGGTTTGATTCAGATTGCTCTATATATACATATATATATATATATATATATATATATATATAACAGTAAGTGTTGTGCGAATATACACTAACATAATGTGGTACCGCAAACATTGACCGGTCATCAGGCCACAAATATGTAATTTTTTTTTTTGGTATTTTGATTTAACATTATATTGATAAGAGTTAGATGAAGTTTAAAAAAATCTATTATTATATAAACAAGAGGTTCCTAATATAAGTTTTATGATAGCGAAAGGCTAACATCGATACCAACGACGGGTTTAAAAAGGAGGCCAACATAATTACAAGTAGCTTTATATAGGATAAACATACCATGATGTAATTTATTTCATTTTAAAAAATCTTACCATTTCTTTAAAAAATAAAACCTAGAAGAAACGGCTTTTCAAACGACTTTCCCCCCTTAGTGTACAATTTTTTTTATAATAGCGTGTATCTTAAACCCCAGAACTATTTATACTAATTTTTTCTTTTACAACTGTTAAAATGTAGATATGTATAGATGTGTACATATATATAACACGGTATGTCTCGTGCGAATGTACGCTATCATAATGTGGTATTACAGTGTGATTTAACATTAGATAGATAACATGAAGATGTAGTTTTAAAACAATCTATTATTATATGAACAAGTAGTTCCTAAAACAAGTTGAATAACGGAATGCTAACATCGATAAAAACAATGGGTGTATAGAAGAGGACAACATAATTACAAGTTAATAGTTTCATATAGGATAAAAAATAAATGGTAATAAAAATCGCCTTACTCATAACTATTGTCGACTTCATTCTTTACCAAATACTCCTCTGTTGTAGAAATTTCATTGTTTATGAACTGAACATCTAATGGTTTAGGTTCAACGACTTCAAACGATTTTTCAAAGGAGTGTTCTTCTGATTCGTCTTTTTCTTGTTTAATTTTCAGTATATTATTCTGCTTCAAAGCTCTATAATTGAAATTTAACATTCAGTTATAATTCTTTACATGTATAGGATTATTAAGAAGTCTTAACTACAATTTTAACTATTGTTTTTTAAATATTAAAAACTATTTGAATTTACCTTAATTAGATAAATAACACAAGTCTACAAGTATGACTGTTAGGTAAAAAGCTAACACAATAAAGATCAAATCTAGGCGATAGCCCATTTGACCAACTAAATCCTTACTCATTGTATATATATTTAACTGAAATTTTATTTACCAAACAATTATTTTAAAAGAGTATATAATATACTAAACATTTTAACTTATGGTTAACAAGTAAAATAATATCAAATGTAAAGGGCTAGTGGATTAAGTTATTCAAGGAAAGTTTATATTTCTCTTTACTTTTTCTAACGTCTTTATAGCATTGATAACTACGACGGGTGTTTAGAATTGGACAACATAATTACAAGTTAATAGTTTCATTTAGGATTAAATTTAATTCTTAACAAAAATCGCCTTACCCATAAGTATAGTCGTCTTCATTCTTTACTAAATACTGCTCTGTTGTAGAAAATTCATTGTTTATGAGCTGCACATCTAGCAGTTTAGGTTCAATGACTTCTGGCGATTTTTCAAAAGGGCGTTCTTCTGTTTCATCATTTTCATGTTTAATTTTTAACATACTATACCGCTTCAAAATTCTATAATTGACATTTAACATCAGTTATAATTCTTTACATATATAGTATTATTAGGAATTCTTAACTATACAATTTTAACTATTGTTTTTTAAATATTTAAAACTGAATTTGAATTTACCTTAATTAGATAAATAACACAAGCCTAGGTATTTATCACTAAATTCGACCAAGTTATTATGATTAAAACTACTACGGATGTTTAGAACTGGACAACATAATTACAAGTTAATAGTTTCATTTAGGATAAAAAATAAATCGTAATAAAAATCGCCTTACCCATAAGTATTGTCGTCTTCATTCTTTACTAAATACTCCTCTATTGTAGAAATTTCATTGTTTATGAACTGCACATCTAGCAGTTTAGGTTCTATGACTTCAGGCGTTTTTTCAAAAGAGTGTTCTTCTGTTCCATCATTTTCATGTTTAATTTTCAACATATTATACTGCTTCAAAATTCTATAGTTGACATTTATCATTAGTTAAATTTCTGTGCCATATATGCATCGAGGTTTAATAGGACAACTTCACTACACAATTATAACTATTTTATTACGTAACAAATTAGGTAAGAATAATGATATAATAAAGAAAAATTTAGTTAACATTATTTGAAAAATAAAAACCATCAAAGTTTTGAGAGATATATTTTGTTTTTTTAAACTTTTAATCTTAGATTTTAATTTACTTAAATTAGACGAATAACACAAAACTACAAGTATGACTTGTAGGTAAGACGCTAACACGATAAAGATTAAAGCTGTACACCTATAGATGTTTATGATTCTATTTATTCACAAACAGTATGTTAAGTCAACAGGAGACAGAAAACACGGCAATAATGTAATTAAATTCAAAATACATAATAGTAGGTACTCACACAACGTAGAACTGTAAACCGGTGTTCAGGGCTGCTACTAAAAACTTAAAATGATTAACAAGCAAAACAAAACTCAATTGTAATGCAAATTGAAACGAAATAAAGAAACATGAGGCACTACGTTAGTTATTTATCACTGAATTCGACCAAGTTATTATGATTTAAAACTAGAAATACTCATGAATCAGAGACGGGGCATCAATACCGAAAACAAGTTATACCTATGTCCTATTTGCAAAAATCTAATCTAACTATTTATAATTCACAGAAATTCAGAGTGTACAAAAAGAAATATAAATTATTAACAAAAACAAAACTTGTAAATTGTGATTTTAATGCAAAATGAATGACAACATAGAAATTTTCTAGACAGATTTGTGATAGCGTGTGTTTGTGTGATAACGATTGATTGCCACAAATGGAGGTACTTCACAGTGTGGAGGTAAACTGTCGTGCGTTTTAGGCGGCAAAAAAATCAAAATCTCAACTCGTTTCAAAGCTTGTTGTAAACTTACCTTCATTGACATCCTATAACTTGTATTAATGCGTTTACCTAAGACTTTATCCGTTTCGCACACATCTTTCGCTAATTGTGTTAGAACACATAGGCCCCACACTAGTAAAATAATATTTAATATTATAATAACAAAAAAATAGTTTATAAGAAAGCCAGTGATTTGACATTCCATGCCAAATCACCCGCTGTGTGTGCAAGTGAATTTTTGAAATGCCTCAAACTTACATATTATGCTATGCAGATAGTTCCATAAAATCAGTAAACTGAAGAAAAATATGTTTTAACATTTGTTTGCCATATTTAATAATTTGATGTGAAAACACATTAAGTTCACGATCACGTTACTTAATGAATTTTTAATTTATGTCTTAAAAAGTTATAGGTTCTTAAATATATCACTTTTTAGTGAAATTCCAAACTTTAAGGTTACATATAGATAAAAAAAAAAAAATGTTAAAAATATGATGGATCAGGAAAAAATGTTTAAATTTTGATTTTAAGTTAGAAACAACACTAAATGAAATTCATAAAACTTATAATTTGTTTTTTAATTTTTAAGTACTTAAACTTTTAACATGTCTAGTTAAAAAGAAATGTAATCATAATTGGTGAAATAATAATACATTTTAATTATTATAAAAGAAACCTTCCAAATTTTACACATGCAATTTTATAAGGTATGTTTTTGTAAGATTTTAGTTTAAATTTATTTAAAAATTTAAAATAAAATGCATTATTATTTCGACAATATTATGATAACAATTAAATGATTTCTAATAAAATATAATTTTTCGCTGTATTTATATCCGTTATTATCCAATAAATCATTTTTAATTTTAATATATTTATTTTATCTGATAAATGAATGGTCGCATCGAATGGTACTACGAAAATTAATAACATTATTATATTAAACATTTATCAATCAAACGGAAAGCCCAAAATGTTACAGACACAATTAGTACGATCTTCGAAACAACTAGTTCTTAAACATTTTAAATAACGCATCAGTTTGTTTAAAAATCAAAGATAACAATCAATTTAAATATTATAATGTATACATTTATAAAATATTAAAAGCTGTTGAATAGTTTTCCACTAGTTTTACTTCATACTTTTACAAAAGATTTTAATTCTATACTTATAAAATGTTTATTAATTTAACACATCATCCAATTTGTTTGGGTAAAAACATTGAATTACGTTGAAAACGGGTCGAAATCTATTTTTTTTGAAAAATAACTGAAAAACCTCTATATTTAGAGCAAAAAATAGTGATAAAAATTTCAAAAAATAAAGGTCTTATCATAGACCAATAGAAGAAAAAAATGTTGAGGAGGTCAAGCCGATGACCGCGAGGTTTGACTCAGAATGCCCTATATATATATATATATAAACAGTCAGTCTCGTGCAAACATACGCTAACATAATGTGGTACCGCAGACATTGACCGGTCATCATAACCACAAATAAATAATTTTTTTTTTTTTTGTTATTTTGATAACAGTTAAACGTAGTTTTAAACCAATCTATAATTATATGAACAAGTGGTTCCTAATATAAGTTTAATGATATCGAAACGCTAACACTGATACCAACGACTGGTTAAAATAGGAGGACAACATAATTACAAATAGCTTTATTTAGGATAAAAATAAATGGTATTTAAAATCGCCTTAAAAGGATACAAACCGGCGAAAAACCCTTTAAATACAGGATTATTGTATAGGCAATATTTATGAAAAAAGTGGTTTAAACAAATGTCAACCATGTCAATTAATTTACTGGTTAATTTGTATAAGCTTCATGGTATCATTTTTAATTTAAATCATTTTGTCTATGAGTAAAAGCCATTTTTGTTAATATAATAGTACATTAATTGTCCATCGCACAGGCCAAATCAGTGATTTATAGTCTTAATTATATTATGTTCTGGCCAAATAAACAATAATCTTGTTGCTTAGTTATTGCGCTACTTTAGTATCGCAATGTAGTGTTAATAACTAAGCAAGTTTAATTATGAGTGCTATTTAGTGTCATTTTGGGGCTGGACAGCCAAGGCTAAAGCATGTTGCATGCTAAACAATTTTATTAAGGACCACGATGTTTTCTAAATTACTGAACCAATATGAGACTATAAGCCTGAACTCCTCTTTAAATTGAAATGCTAAGAATATATTTTATTTACTTTTTATATTTTCTATCTACACTTAATAATTTATTAAAATCTCGATTGGCCGATGCTGGTTTGGTTAGAAAATAATACTATTCGTAAGGAAAGTATTAGAAATAAACATAAAAATCCTATTTAATTACATTGATTTCAATGACTTTTACTCATAATTTAATAATAAATAAAAATATTAAAGTAGGTATATTTTGCCAACTTGCCCGAAAGACATTTATTAGTATCGGTATCAAAAAAAAAAAACACATTTTTTTAGTGAATATCTTATGATTTCAGAGTGTTATCGTTAAAAATAATCATATAACCAAATTTGTTTTTGATTGTGCGGTGTCAACCAAAAACCAATAGATTAATTTAAAGTGGCGCTGATCCTATATCACTCGACTCAACTCTGAGTAAATAATAAGTAATAAATAAATACCTATAAATTATGATTCTGTTTATTCCCAAGCAGTATTCTAAGTCAATGAAAGACAGAAAACACGGAAACAGTGTAAATAAGTTAGAAATACAAAACAGTAGGTACTCGCACAACGTAGAACCGTAAACTGCTGTCCAGGGCTGCTACTTAAAATGTATAATAACTAAATTACAGGCAAGACAAAACTCAATTGTAACTCTAAAACGAAACACGACGCAATACATTAGTTATTTATCACAGAACTCGACCAAGTTATTATGATAAAAATCAAGAGATTTTTACAAATCGGACGTGTAGCAACAATAATGTAAACAAATTGTTCCTATGGCATTAAATCTAATTGAACTAGTAATAATTCACAGAAATTCAGAGTGTACGAAAAGAAATCTCAATTATTAAAAACAACAAAAACTTGTACTAAAATGTAGGTTTTTAACGCAAACTGCAGGAAAACGCTAAAATTGTCCCAACAGATTTGTGATAGTGTTTGATTGTGTGATAACGCGTAATAGCCACTGGTGGAGGTGTACATAAAAAAATTTCAAATAAATCATCAGACATTATTAAAAATAAATATATTTCAATGAAAATAGTAAAAAAACATAGTATGTAGTAGTAGAAGTAGTAGTAAGTAAATAAATAGGGACGAGGTCCCGTATTCACATATAAAAATATAAATATCCATAAAAGCATTGCAACTAATGACAATTATGTGCTTATAAATTACATTTTAGTGTTAGGATGGATACGATTGGGGTTAATAGACGATAGTCTGTCTATAAAATGACTGTGACAATCATAAAATAAATTTAAGTAAATATCTTATGACTTCAGACTTAAGTATTATCATTCAAATTATTCTCATAAAAATATATATTTTTTGATAGTGAGGTGTTAACCAATAGCCATTTGTTTTCTTGTTTGTCGAATCTTCCACACCGAGTATGTCTAAAAGTATTCACAAACACGAATTAATCATTTCTCTTCATAAGAACGTCTGCATTTTATAATTATGAGTAAATAAAAGGTAAAACTATAACGAAATAACGTAATTTCAACACGCAAATAAAAGCAAGCTTTTAGTGATATTTAATTTAGGTTATTTAAAAGTTTAATTAACTTATGTATAGTTGGTTAATAAATCGATGGATCGAATGTATACAAAACTGACCATATAAAAATCATGAAAGAATACTATATGCAGTTTTACTAGGCATTACAGTAATAACTGTATATAGCGTCCACGATGATTTATCATCTTGCATTTTGTATATTATATTATCCTTAAATTAAAAAATCAAGGCCCTTTTTGCACAATTCACTTAGTAGTGCCTACTTAAAAATTAAAAAAAATTTTATATTTATAATATGTTGAATAAAGTAAATTGGATATAGATAATAACGTTATTGATAATGAATATTTTGGAAATATTGTGAAAATACTTTATTGTTTTAAACCAAGCGAAAACATATTTAACTAATTAGTATTTTAATAAATAATAGAAACAATATAATAACATGCTTATTATTTAACGTGTAATTAATATATAAGTGGCAAAATTAATCAAACAAATATTCATACAGATGAAAAAATAAAATAAAAATTTAAAAATAGTTTCCATAAACAAGATTAGTCGGACAAAATTAATACATATTTTAAATTAAAAATCTAGTTTAAAACATAAACTAACATAAAATACTCGTATATTATACATAGTTTCTCTTTGAAACAAACAGTAATTGTAAAAAAAACTGTTACCAAATAATATAAAACGTAATTTTTATAACTATGATTAATTGGATTTAAATAAATACAAATTTGAAATTAAAAATACAAACTTACATACCTCAATAACTATTTTTCTTTAAAACCACAACGGTAATTATAAAGGACTGTTATAATATTTAAACAAAAAAACAATGAAAACCATATTATCAACTATTTTTCATGTGTAAATTATGGAATAAAAAAATTAAATAATAAAAATATAAAAACTATATAAATTATATAATCCGTCAAAAGAAGTATAAGGTATTAAATAGAAAAAGTCAAGAAAATGTTAGTGATCAAGAGAACAATAGTAAACAATGAAAAACTATAAAAAAAAAACCGGTAATTATACTCGTAAATCGTTAATTCCAATGAAAACGTAAGAAAAAAAAGTAAAATGATAAAAAATTGTTACTAAAACTTTCAAATAGTCACAAGACGTATACGAGGCTCTAGTTATGTGCTTTTGCTTTAGGGCTATTAAGAAAACATTGGCGACCATACGATGTTTTTTCACAGATATCGCATTTATGGGGTTTCTCGTCGATATGTATCTTTTTATGAGTTTTGAAGAAAGACTTCGTTTCACAGACATCGTTTATGATTTTTAAGGTGATGTCGTCTACCAAATGTCTTTCCACATATATCGCATTTATAGGGTTTTTCGCCAGTATGTATCCTTTCATGAGTTTTGAGTTTATTTTGTAGTTTGAGTGTTTTTTTACAGACATTGCATTCAAAGGGTTTTTCTCCGGTATGTGATCTTTCATGAGTTCTGAGATTATTTTGTAGTCCAAACGTTTTCTTACAGACATTGCATTTAAAGGGTTTTTCTCTGGTATGTATCCTTTTATGAGTTTTGAGGGTAGACCGATCACCAAATGTTTTTTACTGACATCACATTTAAAAGGTTTCTCTCCGGTATGTACCCTTTTATGGTTTACGTGAGCTCTTCGACTGAATATTTTTGCACACACATTGCAATTAAAAGGTTTCTCTCCAGTATATATTCTTTCATGAATTTTGAGGGTAGACTGTTCACCAAATGTTTTCACATTGCACTTAAAGGGTTTTTCGTCGGTATGTATACGCGCATGTTTCTCGAGATTAGATTTTTGACCAAATGTTTTTGCACAGACATCGCATTTAAAGGGCTTTTCGTCCGTATGAATACGCCAATGTGTTCTCAGGCTTGATTTTGGTGAAAATGTTTTTAGACAAATATCACAATTAAGTAGGTCTACTTTATTTCGAGTATACCCTTTGATTCTGCTGTTTCGATAAATTGACTTTATTTTTTTGAGGCACTTTCTTTTCCATGGAAGTAGTGGAATGCGACTTCGCAATATGCCGGATCAAATGACTTTTGGTTGAATACCTCCTATGACATACATTGCAGTCGAACCGACGTATTTTATGTATATTTTCCTCAGAATTGATTTTTATTATATTATTTGGAGTATCTGTCGCTTTACATGGAAAATGAAACTGCAACACGTATGAAACAAAATGTATTTATCCAAGATCAATATATATGTTATACAGCAAATATTAATATTACTAACGTTTAAATCGACAATACATCAAACAAGCATCATTTTTTTTTTTTATTAAAATAAAGACAATATTTACAATCTGTATACAATAAAACAATAGGTAAAAGAGCTGAAATAGAAACTAGACAAGATGACGTGAAAGAAGGGAGCGTCCATTAACACTACTTCCAAGCATCATTTTTAAAACTAATTTTATTCATTTTAGATGAACTACACAAATCTACTATTAACTCAATTTTTATTAGATTGTGTTGCTTAAACTTATCCAACAATAATAAAGTAAACAAGTATAATGTGACCTTTACATTTTTTAGAATACCGATAATAAACGTCCGAATGCCACAAGATTTGAAAATTCTACTCTGTTTTAAGTCCACTTTTAAATTTTAAAAAGTACCATGAGACATTTTAATGACCGAGTTCTTTTGAACCTAAACTTTTTTTTTTAATGAATAGTTTTTTATAATAGCATGTATCTTTAAAGATTCACCACCTCATTGAATAATTTAATACATGATAAAGACACACCTTGTATGTATGAAGTAGAAGTGTTTATCTAGTTCTATCTAATTAAAGTTAGTTTATGGCTAATGACCTAGATGTCGAAGAATAATCACTTTTTAAATAAAATAAAAAAGTTAGATTACTTATAGTATATTTCATAATATTTTCTATATAACCTAAAATAAATTTCCGATGGTAAAAAAATGTATTTTATAAAAATCAAACAGCCTCCAGTATTAAATATATTATTTTTTCTTTGAACTGTTAAAATATAGCTTTTATAACAAAAAAATGTCACTTTTTGTATTTTTAAACCATTTTATAAAAGAATTTAAAAAATGTATGAATGTTTCCTATATATTTATATTTATAACAAGGTAAGTCTCGTGCGAACTTACGCTCACATAGAGCGGTACTGCAGACATTGATCCGTCATCATACCCACAAGTATATGTTTACAATTTGGTATGATTAAACATTATATTGATGGAAGAATGAAGATGTAGCTTTAAAATAACCTGTTATTATATGAACAAGTGCGGTCCCTAATATAAGTTTAATTTTAGTGGAACACAAACAATGATATCAACTACGGGTTTATAGAGGAAAAGGACATAATTACATAAGTTTAATAATTTTAATTAGGATTATAAAAAAAGTAATAAAAATTGCCTTACACATAAGTATTGTCGACTTCATTCTTTACCAAATACTCTTCTGTTGCAGAAATTTCTTTGCTTATGGACTGCACATCTAACGGTTTAGATTCAATGTCTTTGAACGATTTTTCCACCAAGTGTTCTGTTTCATCATTTACAGGTTTAATTTTCAATATATTATACCGCTTCAAAACTCTATAATTGACATTCAACATTAGTTATATGTTTATATGACTTGAAAGTAATATGCCAAGACGATAATGATTAAAGATAGAGAATAGCCCATTTGAACGACTAGAGAAATTTTAAGTGGCGTAGATCTCGTATCACTTAAATAAACTCAGGATACACGGGAGTTTATATTTCAATAACTAAAAATTCAGAAAGTACAAAAAGAAATATCAATAATTAACAAAAACAAAACTTGTAAATTGTGATTTTAATGTAAACTGAATGGCAACACAGAAGGCCAACTTGTTTGGTAGCGTTGGGTCGGCAGCATTTTATAATTCACTATTAAACTTGTTTTAGATAAACCATATGTTTACACAGTATGAACCCTTATGACTTATAATAGCTTAAAAACAAGCGTTAAGTGTAGAAGAAGGAAACGATAAGGAGATAACGTTACTCAAAGAAAATTCATATTTCTCATTACATTTTATAACTTCGAAAATAATTGTTTAAATTATAAACTATATTTTTAATACTATTTTGAAAATGAATCAGGACATCTTTGATTAAGTTTGTACGCTATCATCGATACCAACAACGGTTTTATAGAGGAAGACTACATACTACAAAAGATTAATAGTTTTATTTAGGATAAAAAAATTGTAATAAAAACCGCCTTACTCATAACTATTGTCGACTTCATTCTTTACCAAATACTCCTCTGTTGTGGAAATTTCATTGTGTATGAACTGAACATCTAACGGTTTAGGTTCAACAACTCCAAACAATTTTTCCAAGGAGTGTTCCGATTCGTCATTTTCTTGTTTAATTTTCAACATTTTATACCGCTTCAAAACTCTAATATTAACATTTAAATTAGTTATATTAATAAGCCATATATGCATAGAGGATTAATTAGACAACTTAGTTGCACAGTTTGAACTATTTTGTTTATTAACAAATAAAGAAAAAATAATGATATAATAAAAAATAATTCATTTTACATCATTTGAAGAATATTAACCAGCCAAGTTTTCAGTTGTATATTTGTTTTTTTAAACGTTTAAAACTAAATTATAATTTACTTAAATTAGATGAATAACACACACAAAACTACAATTATGACCTGTAGGTAAAAAGATAACACGATAAAGATTAAAGCTAGACGATAGCCCATTTGACCGATTAGGTTAATTTAAAGTGTCGTTGATCCCATATCAATCAACTCAACTTCATGTAAATAATAAGTAATTAGCAAACACATGTCAAGTCAATGGAAGACAGAAAACATGGCAATAATATAGAAATATAATTATAGTATATAATATAGAAATACAAAGCGGTAGGTACTCACATAACGTAGAACCGTAAACCGCGTTCGAAGGCTGCTACTACAAACTTGTTATAAATAATTAACAGGCAAGAAAAAACTCAATTGTTACGTGAATTGAAACGAAATATCGAAACAAGACCCAATACGTTAATTACCTATCACAGAATTCGACCTAGTTATTATGATTAAAATCTAAAAATTCTCACGAATCGGACCTGTGGCAATAATACTGAAAACTGGTTAAATTAACAGAAATTCAGATTTTACAATAATAAATCCTTATTATTAACAAAAACTACACTTTAGTTGAATAATAATTGTGATTTAAATGCAAAGTGCAAACTGCACGACAACGCAGAAAGTGATCAGTGATATATATTGTTATTTTATACATTTAAAACTACATTTTAATTTACTTTAATAAGCTAAATAACACAAAACTACAAGTATGACTTGTAGGTAAGAAGCTAAGACGATAATGATAAAGTTAGACGAACCGACCGACCCCGCCAACTCTATTTGTAAACCCTAGAACCTTCGGACACAAGATACCAGCAATGGACAGCCGCTAGGTACTCACTTACAAATTGTAGAATCGTACACAACAGAGAACTGTAAACACTGCTGTTCAGGCTACTACTAAAAACTTAATTAACAGGCAAGATAAAACACAATTGTAACGAAATAACGAAACACGACACATACGTTAGGTATTTATCGCAGAATTCGACCAAGTTATTATGATTGAAATCTAGAGATGTTCACGAATCGGACAAAAATAAATATCAATTATTTACAAACAAGATAATTTGTATTTATACATAATAGTTTGGAGGTTAGGTTCAGATGCGTTCCCTAACCACCAAGACACTTTGTATTTATTTAAATATAACTGCTCGTATATTTAACGTGTACAGCACAATGTAATTAACAAGTTAGGTACAAGATTACAAGTAATTAACAAACAAGATTAAACAAAAGTAATTACCAAAATGTCTGCGTGGAAGAAAGACGCCGAGCGTGTAGACGAAGTCGTGCGAGATAATTGAATGGCGGACCGAAAATGGCAGCTGGCTACTAGCTGCCAATATATTAGAAATACAAAACGTTAGGTACTCACACAACATAGAAACGTTCACCACTGTCCAGGGCTGTTACTAAAAACTTATAATCAATGATTAACAGGCAAGAAAATTGTAACGCAAATATGTTAGGTATTTATCTTAAAACTCGACCGAGTAATTATTATGATTAAAAGCTAGAGATTTTCAAGAATCGGACCCGTTGCAACAATACAGAAAACAAATTGTACCTAAGGGCGGTAAGTCTAATTTAACTAGTTATTATTCACAGAAAGAAGAGAGTACAAACAGAAATGTCAATTATTAAACAAATCAAAACTCGTTCTAATAATAATTGTGATTTTATCATTTATTGCAAACTGCACGACAACGCACAAATGTTCTATACATATCTGTGATAGTGTGATAACGAGTGATTGCCCAGTGTGAAGGTACACCACAGCGTGGAGGTAAACTGTCGTGCGTTTTAGGCGGCAAAAAAATCGAAATCTCAACTCTTGTTTCAAAGCTTGTTGTAAACTTACCTTCATTGACATCCTATAACATGTATTAATGCGTTTACCTAAGACTTTATCCGTTTTGGACACAACTTTCGCTAATTGTGTTAGAATACATAGGCCCCACGCTAGTAAAATAATATTTAATATTATAATAACAAAAAAAATAGTCGTTAAAGAAAGCCAGTACAGTTGGGCATAGTGGAGACTGGGATGTCACAGGTCTACAGGAATTGTTTTAACCGAAAGTGATATAATCACTTTTAAATAAACGCTTGACCACAGAATTTTGAGAAAATTGTACCGATATGTTTTACTTCAATTCTTGATCTACCTTCAGTCTAATTTTCAGAACTAAATCACTAAAAATTTGCTTGAAAAAGTGAAATAAAGAAGAAATGTCTCTCCTTTTCACTTAAAGGTTTATGATATGTTATTGTTTTGTCAATGTTTATCGGTAGTAGGTACTATGTTTAATGAACATTTCAGATTTGTGATTTGTGAAAAAATATTAAGATGTTCTAGTTTTACAATTGTTAAAGTTTCATGTATTCATATTTTTATTTTGCTAGCCACACTATAGTTTTGTACAATTTTGAACATTTCTTCTGCCCTACATAACACATCATTTTGTCACATAATATGTTTGTTGCCTCTTTCCATCACAAATTTTTAGCTATAAGGTTTCATTAATAAAAAATATTTTAACTGAACACTGGTGCCATGATTTCAGAGTAATATTATTAAAAGGAATATTATTTTGACAAAAATCATTTGATAGCTCTCCTAACCTCTGTCAACTTGATGTCATGTTTTTTTCTGTTCAATATCTTACACAATGAAGTTCTCCCAAAGTATTATCAACAACCAAATCGTATAAAAAAATTAGTATTATAAATATATACCAAAGAATTGAAGAGCCATATCATTAAAAGTAATCATACTACAAAATTTGTATGTTTGCTTTCCTGCACTGTCTATTAATTTCCATTATCCTCCTTCTTTGTCATGTCTTTCACAATGAAATGTTCCTCCATCATTC
The DNA here is from genome assembly GCF_023614345.1 of Adelges cooleyi. NCBI lineage: Eukaryota > Metazoa > Arthropoda > Insecta > Hemiptera > Adelgidae > Adelges > Adelges cooleyi. The sequence goes on along the minus strand of NW_026095827.1, from coordinate 15,298 downwards.
ACAAACACGAATAAGTCGTTTTTCATGTTAACAACACCTGCATTTAAAAATATTTATGAATAAAATAATGTGTAATATACTTACCTAATATACCTACTTGAACAAATATATACCGACTTGAGCAATCTCCATAACTTAACAACTCGTTCAGGTACTTTATGACCATTAACAAGATAAATTAGTAATTACGTTTTCTATAGTCGTATTATATATGTAGAGTATTCTACAGTCGCTAGAAAATTACCATTATCTCTACCAAACTACAAAAACAATAATATTAAATACTACAATAATATTAAATTCACACATACCATATAAACTCAGTAAATTGAATATTTTCCTTTTTTTTTGTTATACAAATTAAAATAAAATACAAGTAGAAACTTATTTAGTAGTTTTGCATGGTTTTTATGGTAAAGCTGTGTTTATTTACAACAAATAATTAATAACTGAATATTGTAGAGTTTCACAAGACTCGAACCTCGAACAGTGGGCATTGGTTCAATAATTTCTGTACTTATTGGTATTTGTTTGGTTTAACAATGTTTATCGGTAATACTATAATTAAAGAATATTCCATACAAATTTGGAAAAAAACTAATGTTTTTAAAAAAGTTATACCTAGAGCATCGTAATTTTAAGTTGAATAAAAAAAACATTTTAAAAAACATGCTTTTATAAAAAAAAAAAAATAGTGATAAGTGAACTAAAACGTAAAAAAAATGTTTCCACCCCCCTAGGGGGGGGGGGGTACAAGTTTTTTTGTTTTTCGGAGTTTTAGCCGTAATTTTAAAACTTTTGGGATGAAAATTAGCCAGTAGTTGGAACTCATATGTATCCATAACATATTAAACGGGTGAAAAATTCGGCACTTCAGTTTTTTTTGTAATTGCCGGAAACTGTGTTTTCGCAGATTTCGTATATTTCAACAAAAACACCTACAATCTTTTAAAAAAATTGATGATATCATTAAAACAATTTTATGTATATCTATGCAGAATGATACTATTATGTTTTGTGCTCAAGTACCACTTTTAACTTACGTTTACACAAATTCAATTTTTTTTTTAAACACAAGATTTAATAATTAAAAAATAACATTATATGGGTATATTTGTTTCTACCAACTAACATAAATACTAAATACATACACATGTATTCTGGTGGTTATGATTGTACAACCTTAGGTAACTTAATTAAGCAGTAAAATTAAACTACAAAATAATATAACAAGTTAAGTACACTGTTTTATAATGTGTAAAACATTTGGTTTAACTAAATACCTTGTGATCAGTTAAACGATAGTAATAATTTAAAAATTATAAGAAAACTAATACAAAAATATTCAATCTGAATAAAATTGTTTATAAAAAAAAATTGTAAAATAATTACAAATAGCTTTTGAAAAACTATTTTAAAACTACTAAATTGTCCATACGTGAGGTTTTATGAGGTTATGAGCCATGTGCTTTTGCTTGATGTCTTTTGAGAGTATCTTGGCGAACATATGATTTATCACAGGCTAAGCATTTATATCGTACCCCACCAATTTGTATCCGTGCATGTCTCTTGAGATCAGATTGTTGACGAAATGTTTTTTGACAGACATCGCATTTAAACGGGTTTACTCTGGTATGTATGCGTTCATGAGCTTTTAGGTGATGTTCTCCACCAAACGCTTTTACACAGACAACGCATTTATAAGGTTTTTCACCAGTATGTATCCTTTCATGTTTTTTAAGACTTTGTTGTAGACTGAATGTTTTTTCACAGACATCGCACTTAAAAGGTTTTTCGCCGGTATTGTATCCGTGTATGATGTCTTGAGAGTCAGATAGTTGACAGAAAGTTTTTTCACAGACATTGCATTTAAAGGGTTTCTAACCGATATGTATCCTTTTATGAATTTTTAGGTGTTGTTGTCTACCAAACGTTTTTTCACAGACATCGCATTTAAACGGTTTTTCGCCGGTATGAATACGTGCATGTTTTTTGAGATCAGATTGTTGAGTGAAGGTTTTTTCACAGACATTGCATTTATAGGGTTTTTCACCGGTATGAATACGTTCATGTCTCTTGAGATTAGATAGTTGAGAGAATGTTTTTTCACAGACAACGCATTTATAAGGTTTTTCACCAGTATGTATCCTTTCATGTTTTTTAATACTTTTTGTAGACGGAATGTTTTTTCACAGACATCGCACTTAAAAGGTTTCTCGCCGGTATGTATTCGTGTATGATCCTTGAGATCAGATTGTTGAGTGAAGGTTTTTTTACAGATATCGCATTTAAACGGTTTTTCGACGGTATGTGTGCGTTTATGAATTTTTAGGTGTTGTTGTCTACCAAACGTTTTTTCACAGACATCGCATTTAAACGGTTTCTCGCCGTTATGTATCCGTGTATGTTTCTTGAGATCAGTTTGTTGAATGAATGTTTTTTTTACAGATATCGCATTTAAACGGTTTTTTTCGACGGTATGTGTGCGGTTTATGAAATTTTTAGGAGATTGATTGTGTACCAAATGTTTTTTCACAGAACTCGCATTTAAACGGTTTCTCGCCGGTATGTATACGTGCATGTGTCCTTGAGAGCAGATTGTTGACTGAATGTTTTTTCACAGACAACGCATTTATAAGGTTTTTCACCAGTATGTATCATTTCATGTATTTTAAGACTTTGTTGTAGATTGAATGTTTTTTCACAGACAACGCATTTATAAGGTTTCTCGCCGGTATGTATGCGTTCATGAGTTCTGAGGTGAGATATCTGACCAAATCTTTTTTCACAAATATTGCATTTAAAGGGGTTTACTCCGGTATGAACGCGCCAATGTTGTCTAAGGTATGATTTTGATGAACAACTTTTCAAACAAATACCACAATTAAATAAGCCATCTTTGTTTCGAGTATACTCTTTGATTCTGTTGTTACGATGATTGACTTTATTTTTTTGAGGCGCTTTCTTTTTCACGGAAGTACTGGTATGCGATTTCGCAATATTCCGGATTATATTATTTTTGGCTGTAAACCTCCTTTGACATACATTGCAGTCGAACCGACGTAGTTTGTATATATTTTTCTCAGAATTATTTTTTATAGTTCCAATAAAACTACAATCCATATTTTTTGTATTATTCCAGGTATCGGTCGCTTTACATGAAATATGAATACTGCAACACATATGAAACAAAATAGATTAATTTAAGATTAAAATTTGAAACATATGAAAACGGTCGAAATCTATTTTTTTGAAAAAAAACTGAAAAACCTCTATATTTAGAGCAAAAATTAGTGATAAAAATTTCAAAAAATAAAGGTCTTATCATAGACCAAAAGAAAAAAAAAATTTTGAGGAGGTCAAGCCGATGACCGCGTGGTTTGACTCAAAATTCCCTATATATATATATATATATAAACAATGCAAACATACCCTAACATAATGTGGTACCGCAGACATTGACCGGTCATCATAACCACAAAGAAATAATTTTTTTTTTTGTTATTTTGATTTAACATTATATTGATAAGAGTTAGATGTAGCTTTAAACTAATCTATTATTATATGAACAAGTGGTTCCTAATATAATTTTTAATGATATCGAAACACTAACATTGATACCAACGACGGGTTTAAATAGGAGGACAACATAATTACAAGTAGCTTTATTTAGGATAAAAATAAATGGTATTAAAAATCGCCTTACTTATAACTACTGTGGACTTCGTTCTTTACTAAATACTCCTCTGTTGTAGAAATTTCTTTGCTTAAGAGCTGCACATCAAACGGTTTAGATTCAATGTCCTTGAATGATTTTTCCACCGAGTGTTCTTCTGTTTCATAATTTTCAGGTTTAATTTTCAATATATTATACCGCTTCAAAACTCTATAATTGACATTCAACATTAGTTATATGTTTATATGACTTGAAAGTAAGAAGCCAAGACGATAATGATTAAAGGTAGAGGATAGCCCATTTGAACGACTAGATTAATTTTAAGTGGCGTAGAATCTCGTGTCACTTAAATAAACTCAGGATACACGGGAGTTAATATTTCAATAACTAAATAAGTAAAAAGTTTTTTTTTTTTACTTAGATGTACATGATTAGTTTCCAACAGCTGAATTAAATATTTATTGGTTTTATACTGTGTTTCAATCACTAATTCGTCAAAATTGTGTGTCTTGTCAATACATTATAATACTCATCAACTCACTAATTAACAAAATCCAAAAAAATACTCTACTGTATATTCAGGCTTTTATACATAAAAAGATCATTAAATAGGCCTGTTGTGTAAGCATAGAAGGCCTAGTAGCTAAAAGAAGAGTAAAAATTTTATTTGTTTTTTAAAAAATTGAGGTCAGGCCGACGACTCGCGTGGTTTGATTCAGATTGCTCTATATATATATACATAACAGTAAGTGTTGTGCGAATATACACTAACATAATGTGGTACCGCAGACACTGACCGGTCATCATACCCACAAATATATCATTTTTTTTTTTGGTATTTTGATTTAACATTATATTGATAAGAGTTAGATGAAGTTTAAATTAATTTATTAATTTATAAACAAGAGGTTCCTAATATAAGTTTTATGATAGCGAAACGCTAACATCGATACCAACGACGGGTTTAAAAAGGAGGTCAACATAATTACAAGTAGCTTTATATAGGATAAACATACCATGATGTAATATATTTCATTTTAAAAATTTCTTACCATTTCTTTAAAAAATAAAACCTAGAAGAAACGGCTTTTCAAACGACTCTCCCCCCTTAGTGTACAGTTTTTTTTATAATAGCGTGTATGTCTTAAACCCCAGAACTAATTATACTAATTTTTTTTTTTACAACTGTTAAAATGTAGATATGTATAGATGTGTACATATATATACATAACACGGTATGTCTCGTGCGAATGTACGCTATCATAATGTGGTATTACAGTGTGATTTAACGTTAGATTGATAAGATGAAGATGTAGTTTTAGAACAATCTATTATTATATGAACAAGTAGTTCCTAAAACAAGTTGAATAACAAAATGCTAACATCGATTAAAACAATGGGTGTATAGAAGAGGACAACATAATTACAAGTTAATAGTTTCATATAGGATAAAAAATAAATGGTAATAAAAATCGCCTTACTCATAACTATTGTCGACTTCATTCTTTACGAAATACTCCTCTGTTGTAGAAATTTCATTGTTTATGAACTGCACATCTAGCGGTTTAGGTTCAATGACTTCAAACAATTTTTCCAAGGAGTGTTCTTCTGATTCGTCATTTTCTTGTTTATTTTCATATATACTGCTTCAAAGCTCTATAATTGAAATTTAACATCAGTTATAATTCTTTACATATATAGGATTATTAGGAATTCTTAACTATACAATTTTAACTATTGTTTTTTAAATATTTAAAACTAAATTTGAATTTACCTTAATTAGATAAATAACACAAGCCTACAAGTATGACTTGTAGGTAAAAAGCTAACACTATAAAGATCAAAGCTAAGCGATAGCCCATTTGACCAACTAAATCCTTACTCATTGTATATATATATAACTGAAATTTTATTTACCAAACAATTATTTTAAAAGAGTATATAATTTACTGAAAATCTTAACTTATCGTTAACAAGTAAAATAATATCAAATGTAAAGGGCTAGTGGATTAAGTTATTCAAAGAAAGCTTATATTTCTCTTTACTTTTTACTAACGTCTTTATAGCATTGATAACTACGACGGGTGTTTAGAACTGGACAACATAATTACAAGTTAATAGTTTCATTTAGGATAAAAAATAAATCGTAATAAAAATCGCCTTACCCATAAGTATTGTCGTCTTCATTCTTTACTAAATACTCCTCTATTGTAGAAATTTCATTGTTTATGAACTGCACATCTAGCAGTTTAGGTTCTATGACTTCAGGCGTTTTTTCAAAAGAGTGTTCTTCTGTTCCATCATTTTCATGTTTAATTTTCAACATGTTATACTGCTTCAAAATTCTATAATTGACATTTAACATTAGTTATATTTCTGTGCCATATATGCATCGAGGTTTAATAGGACAAGTGACAACTTCACTACACAATTTTAACTATTTTATTAAGTAACAAATTAGGTAAGAATAATGATATAATAAAGAATAATTTAGTTAACAATATTTGAAAAATAAAAACCAACAAAGTTTTGAGAGATATATTTTGTTTTTTTAAACTTTTAATCTTAGATTTTAATTTACTTAAATTAGACGAATAACACAAAACTACAAGTATGACTTGTAGGTAAGACGCTAACACGATAAAGATTAAAGCTGAACACCTATAGATGTTTATGATTCTATTTATTCACAAACAGTATGTTAAGTCAACAGGAGACAGAAAACACGGCAATAATGTAATTAAATTCAAAATACATAATAGTAGGTACTCACACAACGTAGAACTGTAAACCGGTGTTCAGGGCTGCTACTAAAAACTTAAAATGATTAACAAGCAAAACAAAACTCAATTGTAATGCAAATTGAAACGAAATAAAGAAACATGAGGCACTACGTTAGGTATTTATCACTGAATTCGACCAAGTTATTATGATTAAAAACTAGAAATTCTCATGAATCAGAGACGGGGCATCAATACCGAAAACAAGTTATACCTATGTCCTATTGCAAAAATCGAATCTAACTATTTATAATTCACAGAAATTCAGAGTGTACAAAAAGAAATATAAATTATTAACAAAAACAAAACTTGTAAATTGTGATTTTAATGCAAAATGAATGACAACATAGAAATTTCCTAGACAGATTTGTGATAGCGTGTGTTTGTGTGATAACGATTGATTGCCACAAATGGAGGTACTTCACAGCGTGGAGGTAAACTGTCGTGCGTTTTAGGCGGCAAAAAAATAAAAGTCTCAACTCGTTTCAAAGCTTGTTGTAAACTTACCTTCATTGACATCCTATAACTTGTATTAATGCGTTTACCTAAGACTTTATCCGTTTCGCACACATCTTTCGCTAATTGTGTTAGAACACATAGGCCCCACACTAGTAAAATAATATTTAATATTATAATAACACAAAAAATAGTTTATAAGAAAGCCAGTGATTTGACATTCCATGCCAAATTCACCCGATGTGTGTGCAAGTGGATTTTTGAAATGCCTCAAACTTACATATTATGCTATGCAGATAGTTCCATAAAATCAGTAAACTGAAGAAAAATATGTTTTAACATTTTTTTGCCATATTTAATAACTTGATGTGAGAACACATTAAGTTCACGATCACGTTACTTAATGAATTTTTAATTTATGTCTTAAAAAGTTATAGGTTCTTAAATATATCACTTTTTAGTGAAATTCCAAACTTTTAGGTTACATATAGATAAAAAACAAAAAATGTTAAAAATAAGTTACGAATCAAACAAGTATATTATGATGGATCAGGAAAAAATGTTTAAATTTTGATTTTAAGTTAGAAACAACAATAAATGAAATTCATAAAACTTATAATTTGTTTTTTAATTTTTAAGTACTTAAAAACTTTTAACTTGTCCAGTTAAAAAAGAAATGTAATCATAATTGTTGAAATAATAATACATTTTAATTATTATAAAAGAAACCTTCCAAATTTTACACATGCAATTTTATAAAGTATGTTTTTGTAAGATTTTAGTTTAAATTTATTTAAAAATTCAAAATAAAATGCATTATTATTTCGACAATATTATGATAACAATTAAATGATTTCTAATAAAATATAATTCTTCACTGTATTTATATCCGTTATTATCCAATAAATCATTTTTTTGTTTTATTATATTTATTTTATCTGATAAATGAATGGTCGCATCGAATGGTACTACGAAAGTTAATAACATTATTATATTAAACATTTATCAATCAAACGGAAAGCCCAAAATGTTACAGACACAATTAATACGATCTTCGAAACAACTAGTTCTTATACATTTTAAATAACGCATCAGTTTGTTTAAAAATCAAAGATAACAATCAATTTAAATATTATAATGTATACATTTATAAAATATTAAAAGCTGTTGAATAGTTTTCCACTAGTTTTACTTCATACTTTTTACAAAATATTTTAATTCTATACTTATAAAATGTTTATTAATTTAACACATCATCCAATTTGTTTGGTTAAAAACCTAACATTTAAACTTCTTCCAAACAGCATATTTTAATTTAAATAAATTATCATCTTTTTTTTTTTTTTGTATGACAATCAGTATTTACTTATTATTTTTTTTAATAAACAATCCACCTCTGCTATATAATTCTACAAGATAGAAAATAATTTAGTTCCAATAAAAGTATTTAAGATGTAATGACGAATTGAGATTTTATCCGATGGATACGATTCACTGGTATGCCAGATTTGCACAAATGTTATTTACTATCATAAGATGAAAAAAATAACTTTCTTTGCATCCTCCGGTTAACTTATAAATAAAACTGATTATAACAAATTAGAAGTGTTACACAGCTGCAGCTGTACAATATTATGTAGAAATTTTAACACTTAAGATTTAATAATTAAAAAATAACATGATAAGTGAATACCATATCATTTCAGAGTAACATTATTTATATCATCATATCATGGCAAAAATAATTTAATTGCTCTCTTTGTCAACCAGATGCTCTGTTTTTGTTCTGTGTCATATCTTTCACAATGAGGATCTCCTAAAGAATTACAAATACGAACAAATCATCAATAATGAAATGTGTATAATACTTTTAAAAACTAGTTTAATTCATTAATTATTAGTTATAAGTAAGTAGATCACTTAAGCATGTAAGAAAACTTAAAAAAATAAATCTATTAAACAGTAGTGTTCTGAACTTATTTTTAAATGTTTTATAGTTGTAAGCTGTAGAAAGTAAACTAAACATAATTATCTAAAAAAAAAACTATAAAAAAAACTAATAAATACATACACATGTATTCTATTAGTAATGTTTGTACAATCTTAAGTTACTTAATTATAGAGTAACACTAAACTGCTAAATTATATAACAATTATATAATAATTATATATGGTCTGCAGAGAACAGCCCAAAATAATAAAAGAAGAAAGTTTTTATTTTCAAATAAAATTACATGACATACCTAAATCGATTATATTGTGTTAAATAATATTAATATTATTTATTAATGTATTCTGTTAGCAATGCTTGTACAATCTTAATTTACTCAATTTAACAGTACAATTAAACTGCCAAGTTATATAAAATGTTGAGTATACGCAAAACACGTATAAAACACATTGGTTTTACTAAATGTCTTTGTGCAAGTGTATAATTTAATGATCAGTTAAACAATAGTAATAATTAAAAAATTATAAGAAAACTAATACAAAAACATTCAGTCTGAATTAAATCGTTCATATAAAAAAAAATGTAAAATAATTACAAATTTATTTTGAAAAACTATTCTAAAACAGCCAAATTGTCCATACGTGAGGTTCATGAGGTTATGAGCCATGTGCTTTTGCTTGATGCCTTTTAAGAGAATCTTGGAGGCTATATGATTTATCACAAGCTGAGCATTTGTGTCGTACCCCACCAATATGTATCCGTGCATGTCTCTTGAGATCAGATTGTTGAAAGAAGGTTTTTTTTACAAATATCGCATTTAAACGGTTTTTCGACGGTATGTGTGCGTTTATGAATTTTTAGGTGATGTTGTCTACGAAATGTTTTTTCACATATATCGCATTTAAAGGGTTTCTCTCCGGTATGTATACGTGCATGTCTCTTGAGATCAGACAGTTGAATGAATGTTTTTTCACAGACATTGCACTTAAATGGTTTCTCACCGGTATGTATGCGTTCATGAGTTTCGAGGTGAGATATCTGACCAAATCTTTTTTCACAGATATTGCATTTAAAGGATTTCTCTCCGGTATTAGCGCGCCATTGTCTTCTCAGGTTTGATTTTGATAAAAAACTATTTTAACAAATACCACAGTTAAATAAGCCATCTTTGTTTCGATTATGCCCTTTGACTCTGCTGTTACGTTGATTAACTTTATTTTTTTGAGGAGCTTTCGACCTGACGTATTTTGTATATATTTTTCTTAGGATGGTTTTTTATAGTTTCAATAAAAGTACAATCCATATTTTTTTTATTATTCCAGGTATCGGTCGCTTTACACGAAATATGAATACTTTTTCTTGTTACTAGCCTTTATTAATAACGTTAATAAATAATCAGAGATTATTGACTGAAGGTCACAGACATCATATTTATAGGGTTTTCCTCCGGTACTAATAAAAAGATACATACCCGAGAAAAGCCCTAAAAATGCAAGGTCTGTGAATACAATTTTTCTTCCTTTTTTTATTTTTTTAATTTTACTATGGAAAATGTATTTTTACTTAATTAGACATTTAAATGATATAGACTATAAGTAATCTTTCTTTTTTTCCCTTAATGATTATGCTTCGACCTTTAGGCCATACATTTTTTTATCCTAATTAAAACTATTAACTTTATAATTATGTTTTCCTCCTCCTCTATAAACCTGTCGTTGCTATCGATGTAGCTTTAAATTACCTAACATTAAATTTATGTTAGGAACCACTTGTTCAAATAATTTTTTTTTTTTTATTAGCCTTTTTAATAAAAAATATTTGACTCAACAATTAAGACAGTAATAATGAGTAAAATGTAAATGTATGGATACATTATTAGTAATAACATGATTTCAATTATAATTATAAAATGATAAAAAACAAACAAAAAGAAGAAAAACAACGAGTAAATACAAAAAAACTAAATAAAATAATACTCAAAAGTAGATTTCGACATGTTAAAACCTGAGAAAAACAGCTCTTTAAAAGACTTTTCTCCCTTAATGTACAGTAATTTTATAATAGCATGTATCTTAAAGTATAGTTTTTTATAATAATAAATGACACTTTTTCATACGTAACATATTTCGTACGATAACATAATGTGGCACTGCAGACATCATACCCACAAGTAGATGTTTACAATATCATTTTTTTTTTTATATTTTGATTTCACATTATATTGATAAGAAGATGTAGTTTTAAAACAACCTAACATTATATGAACAAGAAGTTCCTAATATAAGTTTAATAACGGAATGCTATCATCGATAACTACGACGGATGTATAGAAGAGGACAACATAATTACAAGTTATTAGTTTTATTTAGGATAGGGTAAAAAATAAATGATAATAACACTAAAATACAAATAAGGCTTGTAGGTAAAAGCTAACACAATATATATTTATATATATAACTAAAATAGTATTTACTAAACAATTATTTTAAAAGAGTAATTCTACTGAAAATTTTAACTTATCGTTAACAAGTAAAATAACATGAAATATTTTTATAATATAAACTCTAATGTTTTATAATAGCCTAAAAACAATATGACTTCATATGTTTTCTTAAAGGATTGTTCTTCTTTTCATGTTTAATTTTTAACATATTATAACTCTTCAAAATTCTATATTTGACATTTAACATAAGTTGTACTTCTGTGCACCATTTTTAATTATTTTTTTAGTGAAAAATATAGTAGTAATAATAATATAATAAAGAAAATGTAGTCTACATTGCTTGAAAAATAATAACTAAGTTTTGAGTGATATATTTTAATATTTTTAATCATTTAAAACTACATTTTAATTTACTTAAATCAGCTGAATAACACAAAACTACAAGTATGACTTGTAGGTAAAAAGCTAAGACGATAATGATAAAGTTAGACGGTAAACCGATTCCGTACCACTCGACTCAACTCTAATTAATAAAGAAGTTATAAACAAACACATATAGATTATTACCATTCTGTGTATTCACAAGAAATACTCTTAGTCAATGGAAAACAGAAAACACAGCAATATTGTAAATAAATTAAAAATACAAAACAGTAGGTACTCACTTACAAATTGTAGAATCGTATACAACAGAGAACTGTAAACACTGCTGTTCAGGCTACTACTAAAAACTTAATTAACAGGCAAGATAAAACACAATTGTAACGAAATAACGAAACACGACACAAACGTTAGGTATTTATCGCAGAATTCGACCAAGTTATAATGATTGAAATCTAGAGATGTTCACGAATCGGACAACAATAAATATCAATTATTTACAAACAAGATAATTTGTATTTATACATAATAGTTTGGAGGTTAGGTTCAGATGCGTTCCCTAACCACCAAGACGCTTTGTTATTTATTTAAATATCACTGCTCGTATATTTAATGTGTACAGCACAATGTTATTAACAAATTAGGAACAAGATTACAAATAATTAACGAACAAGATTAAACACAAGTAAATAACAAAATGTCTGCGTGGAAGAAAGACGCCGAGCGCGTAGACGAAGTCGTGCGAGATAATCGAATGGCGGACTGAAAATGGCAGCCGGCTACTAGATGCGGTGTCGTCCTAACGCTACACCCGGCGCAGTAGTTGGTGGTACGGTAGGTAGTGGTACCAACCGACACCGCGTTGCTAGCGTTTCACCGCGGCAGAGTAGGTGGTGATACCAACTATCATCACATTAGTGGTGATTTTAATGCAAACTGCATGACAACGCAGAAATCTTCTAGACAGATTTGTGATAGTATGTGTGTAATAAGAAGTGATTTTCGCATCGTAGAGTTAAACTGTCATAAATAATCACTTTAAAATAAACGCTTGACCACAGATTTTTGATAAAATTGTAAATGTTATACTTCCGTTCTAGATGTACCTTTGGTCTATTTTTTTGACATATATTAGTTAAACTTTACTTGAAGATGTTAAATAAAGAAGAAATGTCTACTCCTTTTTGTGGAAAGGGATTAAGATATGTTTTTGTTTTGTCAATGTTTATCGGTAGTAGGTTCTATGTCATATTTTAACTTTGTTGGCAACACTATAGTTTTGTCAATTTTGACCATTCCTTCAGCCCCAAATTGTACTTATACATTCGTATATCATTAATTCGAATTAAATCGTAAGATAGCAATCGTTTTAAGAAAAAAAAACATTATGATTGGCCAAACAAGCAGAAAAGTACAACAGAATCATAGAATTAAATATTCATCCCATCGAAAATTTTAAGTAAATCAGTATTGATAATAGTTACAAAATAAAATAATGAAAGTAAAGAACATGTAAGTATGTAACTTAATTTCATTACAAAAAAATTAACGTAACATAGAGATTACTGTCTAGAAACATATTATAAGGGTAAAATTACTTTGCGTGGTAATTTTGTAATTAACTAATACATGTATAACAGCATCATTATTCTTTAATAAAAACCAACACTAATTATGTTTCTTTTAATATAAATTGAGTGGTCAAAGACATTGATAGGGTCTTCACATTATCATCAGTAATTTTTAGTACCTACACTATATTTTAATTATAAACCTCTATATTTTCAAATAAATATAATTAATGTATATATAGGTTTATATAAATGTAGAGCTTGAAGCAACATACAGACAAGTCCTTTTTAAAATAGAGAAAAACATTTTTTAACTTGTTTTTTATTCATTTTATTTTTTACAAATTCCAAATCAATTTATCTATTATACTACCATTCATTTTTATCAACGTTTGTGGGGTTTTTACAAAATAGTGTACATTTTAACAAGGTAACGTTTTCAATTGCTGTTTAGTATTTTTTTTTTATTTTTATTGAAAGAGGTAAATGGTTGGCATTATAAAATACCTTTCGTAATCGATTTCTGATTTGTAGATTGGATATAATGAGCTGATTGGTAGAAACTAAAAAAAACGATTTACCCATTTTATAGCGTTCCACAGGCCAATCCAAATATCTCCTACAGGTAAATTGAGTTTTTTGATATTATGTTACCATCATAAATAATTCAATCATTTTATACATCGAATAAAAAAAAAATTATTTTAAAAAGTATGAATGAAACTAACATAATGTAATCACAACTATCGAAAAAATAATACATTTTATTTTGAATTTTAAATAAATATAAAATAAAACCTTCCAAATTATACATATTAAATTTTATAAGGTATTATTTTGTAACAATTTTTTTTATATTTATTTCAACATCAAAATAGTGTATTATAATTTTGACAATATTATGAATATAGTTATATGATACATAATAATATTGAATTTTAATAGATTTTTTTCGATGGATACGATTCACTGGTATGCCAGATTTGCACAAATGTTATTTACTATACTAAGATGGAAAGTATAACTTTCTCTGTATCCTCCAGTTAACTTAAGACTGAACATAAAACATTAGAGGCGTTACACATCTGGAACTGTACAATATAATGTTGAAATTTTAACACACAAGATTTAATAATTAAATAATAACATTATATGGGTATATTTGTTTCTACCAACTAACATAAATACTAAATACATACACATGTATTCTGGTGGTAATGATTGTACAATCTTAGGTAACTTAATTAAGCAGTAAAATTAAACTACAAAATAATATAACAAGTTAAGTACACTGTTTTATAATGTGTAAAACATATTGGTTTCACTAAATACCTTGTGATCAGTTAAACGATAGTAATAATTTAAAAATTATAAGAAAACTAATACAAAAATATTCAATCTGAATAAAATTGTTCATAAAAAAAAATTGTAAAATAATTACAAATAGCTTTTGAAAAACTATTTTAAAACTACTAAATTGTCCATACGTGAGGTTTATGAGGTTATGAGCCATGTGCTTTTGCTTGATGTCTTTTGAGAGTATCTTGGCAACCATATGATTTATCACAGGCTGAGCATTTATATCGTACCCCACCAATATGTATCCGTGCATGTCTCTTGAGATCAGATTGTTGACGAAATGTTTTTTCACAGACATCGCATTTAAACGGTTTACGCTGGTATGTATGCGTTCATGAGCTTTTAGGTGATGTTCTCTACCAAACGTTTTTTTCACAGACATCGCATTTAAACGGTTTCTCGCCGGTATGAATACGTGCATGGTTCTTGAGATGAGTTTGTTGACTGAATGTTTTTTCACAGACAACGCATTTATAAGGTTTTTCACCAGTATGTATCCTTTCATGTCTTTTAAGACTTTGTTGTAGACTGAATGTTTTTTCACAGACATCGCACTTAAAAGGTTTCTCGCCGGTATGTATCCGGGTATGTTTCTTGAGATCAGTTTTTTGAATGAAGGTTTTTTTACAGATATCGCATTTAAACGGTTTTTTCGACGGTATGTGTGCGTTTATGAATTTT
>NW_026095826.1:0-25025 GCF_023614345.1 Adelges cooleyi | reverse complement strand
GTACAGCCATATAGGTGTGGTATTTTTGGAATAAAATTCAGTCTTATAAAAATATTGAGCTAGGTCGAAATTTTGGTTTTTTCAACGTTTTGACAATTTAAGTCAGACAAATGGGCAATTTGACCATATACTCTGATTGCTGACAAAATTCTCTTGAGTTTGGTCTAGGTTTGAGCGGATTTAGTGCAGAAATGTAGAATTTATGTAGGTTTTAGTGTGTTTTTGTGTTCGACATACCTTGGGTAAACCTAGGTTATTCTTCCTATATAAAAATATTTGAACAATCAACACATATGTATAGGTTAAAAGGCAACCTGAGACATTTGTGAATCTTTTAAGCCACAGTACAGCCATATAGGTGTGGTATTTTTGGAATAAAATTCAGTCTTATAAAAATATTGAGCTAGGTCGAAATTTTGGTTTTTTCAACGTTTTGACAATTTTAATCAGACAAATGGGCAATTTGACCATATACTCTGATTGCTGACAAAATTCTCTTGAGTTTGGTCTAGGTTTGAGCGGATTTAGTGCAGAAATGTAGAATTTATGTAGGTTTTAGTGTGTTTTTGTGTTCGACATACCTTGGGTAAACCTAGGTTATTCTTCCTATATAAAAATATTTGAACAATCAACACATATGTATAGGTTAAAAGGCAACCTGAGACATTTGTGAATCTTTTAAGCCACAGTACAGCCATATAGGTGTGGTATTTTTGGAATAAAATTCAGTCTTATAAAAATATTGAGCTAGGTCGAAATTTTGGTTTTTTCAACGTTTTGACAATTTAAGTCAGACAAATGGGCAATTTGACCATATACTCTGATTGCTGACAAAATTCTCTTGAGTTTGGTCTAGGTTTGAGCGGATTTAGTGCAGAAATGTAGAATTTATGTAGGTTTTAGTGTGTTTTTGTGTTCGACATACCTTGGGTAAACCTAGGTTATTCTTCCTATATAAAAATATTTGAACAATCAACACATATGTATAGGTTAAAAGGCAACCTGAGACATTTGTGAATCTTTTAAGCCACAGTACAGCCATATAGGTGTGGTATTTTTGGAATAAAATTCAGTCTTATAAAAATATTGAGCTAGGTCGAAATTTTGGTTTTTTCAACGTTTTGACAATTTAAGTCAGACAAATGGGCAATTTGACCATATACTCTGATTGCTGACAAAATTCTCTTGAGTTTGGTCTAGGTTTGAGCGGATTTAGTGCAGAAATGTAGAATTTATGTAGGTTTTAGTGTGTTTTTGTGTTCGACATACCTTGGGTAAACCTAGGTTATTCTTCCTATATAAAAATATTTGAACAATCAACACATATGTATAGGTTAAAAGGCAACCTGAGACATTTGTGAATCTTTTAAGCCACAGTACAGCCATATAGGTGTGGTATTTTTGGAATAAAATTCAGTCTTATAAAAATATTGAGCTAGGTCGAAATTTTGGTTTTTTCAACGTTTTGACAATTTAAGTCAGACAAATGGGCAATTTGACCATATACTCTGATTGCTGACAAAATTCTCTTGAGTTTGGTCTAGGTTTGAGCGGATTTAGTGCAGAAATGTAGAATTTATGTAGGTTTTAGTGTGTTTTTGTGTTCGACATACCTTGGGTAAACCTAGGTTATTCTTCCTATATAAAAATATTTGAACAATCAACACATATGTATAGGTTAAAAGGCAACCTGAGACATTTGTGAATCTTTTAAGCCACAGTACAGCCATATAGGTGTGGTATTTTTGGAATAAAATTCAGTCTTATAAAAATATTGAGCTAGGTCGAAATTTTGGTTTTTTCAACGTTTTGACAATTTTAATCAGACAAATGGGCAATTTGACCATATACTCTGATTGCTGACAAAATTCTCTTGAGTTTGGTCTAGGTTTGAGCGGATTTAGTGCAGAAATGTAGAATTTATGTAGGTTTTAGTGTGTTTTTGTGTTCGACATACCTTGGGTAAACCTAGGTTATTCTTCCTATATAAAAATATTTGAACAATCAACACATATGTATAGGTTAAAAGGCAACCTGAGACATTTGTGAATCTTTTAAGCCACAGTACAGCCATATAGGTGTGGTATTTTTGGAATAAAATTCAGTCTTATAAAAATATTGAGCTAGGTCGAAATTTTGGTTTTTTCAACGTTTTGACAATTTAAGTCAGACAAATGGGCAATTTGACCATATACTCTGATTGCTGACAAAATTCTCTTGAGTTTGGTCTAGGTTTGAGCGGATTTAGTGCAGAAATGTAGAATTTATGTAGGTTTTAGTGTGTTTTTGTGTTCGACATACCTTGGGTAAACCTAGGTTATTCTTCCTATATAAAAATATTTGAACAATCAACACATATGTATAGGTTAAAAGGCAACCTGAGACATTTGTGAATCTTTTAAGCCACAGTACAGCCATATAGGTGTGGTATTTTTGGAATAAAATTCAGTCTTATAAAAATATTGAGCTAGGTCGAAATTTTGGTTTTTTCAACGTTTTGACAATTTAAGTCAGACAAATGGGCAATTTGACCATATACTCTGATTGCTGACAAAATTCTCTTGAGTTTGGTCTAGGTTTGAGCGGATTTAGTGCAGAAATGTAGAATTTATGTAGGTTTTAGTGTGTTTTTGTGTTCGACATACCTTGGGTAAACCTAGGTTATTCTTCCTATATAAAAATATTTGAACAATCAACACATATGTATAGGTTAAAAGGCAACCTGAGACATTTGTGAATCTTTTAAGCCACAGTACAGCCATATAGGTGTGGTATTTTTGGAATAAAATTCAGTCTTATAAAAATATTGAGCTAGGTCGAAATTTTGGTTTTTTCAACGTTTTGACAATTTAAGTCAGACAAATGGGCAATTTGACCATATACTCTGATTGCTGACAAAATTCTCTTGAGTTTGGTCTAGGTTTGAGCGGATTTAGTGCAGAAATGTAGAATTTATGTAGGTTTTAGTGTGTTTTTGTGTTCGACATACCTTGGGTAAACCTAGGTTATTCTTCCTATATAAAAATATTTGAACAATCAACACATATGTATAGGTTAAAAGGCAACCTGAGACATTTGTGAATCTTTTAAGCCACAGTACAGCCATATAGGTGTGGTATTTTTGGAATAAAATTCAGTCTTATAAAAATATTGAGCTAGGTCGAAATTTTGGTTTTTTCAACGTTTTGACAATTTAATCAGACAAATGGGCAATTTGACCATATACTCTGATTGCTGACAAAATTCTCTTGAGTTTGGTCTAGGTTTGAGCGGATTTAGTGCAGAAATGTAGAATTTATGTAGGTTTTAGTGTGTTTTTGTGTTCGACATACCTTGGGTAAACCTAGGTTATTCTTCCTATATAAAAATATTTGAACAATCAACACATATGTATAGGTTAAAAGGCAACCTGAGACATTTGTGAATCTTTTAAGCCACAGTACAGCCATATAGGTGTGGTATTTTTGGAATAAAATTCAGTCTTATAAAAATATTGAGCTAGGTCGAAATTTTGGTTTTTTCAACGTTTTGACAATTTAAGTCAGACAAATGGGCAATTTGACCATATACTCTGATTGCTGACAAAATTCTCTTGAGTTTGGTCTAGGTTTGAGCGGATTTAGTGCAGAAATGTAGAATTTATGTAGGTTTTAGTGTGTTTTTGTGTTCGACATACCTTGGGTAAACCTAGGTTATTCTTCCTATATAAAAATATTTGAACAATCAACACATATGTATAGGTTAAAAGGCAACCTGAGACATTTGTGAATCTTTTAAGCCACAGTACAGCCATATAGGTGTGGTATTTTTGGAATAAAATTCAGTCTTATAAAAATATTGAGCTAGGTCGAAATTTTGGTTTTTTCAACGTTTTGACAATTTAAGTCAGACAAATGGGCAATTTGACCATATACTCTGATTGCTGACAAAATTCTCTTGAGTTTGGTCTAGGTTTGAGCGGATTTAGTGCAGAAATGTAGAATTTATGTAGGTTTTAGTGTGTTTTTGTGTTCGACATACCTTGGGTAAACCTAGGTTATTCTTCCTATATAAAAATATTTGAACAATCAACACATATGTATAGGTTAAAAGGCAACCTGAGACATTTGTGAATCTTTTAAGCCACAGTACAGCCATATAGGTGTGGTATTTTTGGAATAAAATTCAGTCTTATAAAAATATTGAGCTAGGTCGAAATTTTGGTTTTTTCAACGTTTTGACAATTTAATCAGACAAATGGGCAATTTGACCATATACTCTGATTGCTGACAAAATTCTCTTGAGTTTGGTCTAGGTTTGAGCGGATTTAGTGCAGAAATGTAGAATTTATGTAGGTTTTAGTGTGTTTTTGTGTTCGACATACCTTGGGTAAACCTAGGTTATTCTTCCTATATAAAAATATTTGAACAATCAACACATATGTATAGGTTAAAAGGCAACCTGAGACATTTGTGAATCTTTTAAGCCACAGTACAGCCATATAGGTGTGGTATTTTTGGAATAAAATTCAGTCTTATAAAAATATTGAGCTAGGTCGAAATTTTGGTTTTTTCAACGTTTTGACAATTTAATCAGACAAATGGGCAATTTGACCATATACTCTGATTGCTGACAAAATTCTCTTGAGTTTGGTCTAGGTTTGAGCGGATTTAGTGCAGAAATGTAGAATTTATGTAGGTTTTAGTGTGTTTTTGTGTTCGACATACCTTGGGTAAACCTAGGTTATTCTTCCTATATAAAAATATTTGAACAATCAACACATATGTATAGGTTAAAAGGCAACCTGAGACATTTGTGAATCTTTTAAGCCACAGTACAGCCATATAGGTGTGGTATTTTTGGAATAAAATTCAGTCTTATAAAAATATTGAGCTAGGTCGAAATTTTGGTTTTTTCAACGTTTTGACAATTTAAGTCAGACAAATGGGCAATTTGACCATATACTCTGATTGCTGACAAAATTCTCTTGAGTTTGGTCTAGGTTTGAGCGGATTTAGTGCAGAAATGTAGAATTTATGTAGGTTTTAGTGTGTTTTTGTGTTCGACATACCTTGGGTAAACCTAGGTTATTCTTCCTATATAAAAATATTTGAACAATCAACACATATGTATAGGTTAAAAGGCAACCTGAGACATTTGTGAATCTTTTAAGCCACAGTACAGCCATATAGGTGTGGTATTTTTGGAATAAAATTCAGTCTTATAAAAATATTGAGCTAGGTCGAAATTTTGGTTTTTTCAACGTTTTGACAATTTAAGTCAGACAAATGGGCAATTTGACCATATACTCTGATTGCTGACAAAATTCTCTTGAGTTTGGTCTAGGTTTGAGCGGATTTAGTGCAGAAATGTAGAATTTATGTAGGTTTTAGTGTGTTTTTGTGTTCGACATACCTTGGGTAAACCTAGGTTATTCTTCCTATATAAAAATATTTGAACAATCAACACATATGTATAGGTTAAAAGGCAACCTGAGACATTTGTGAATCTTTTAAGCCACAGTACAGCCATATAGGTGTGGTATTTTTGGAATAAAATTCAGTCTTATAAAAATATTGAGCTAGGTCGAAATTTTGGTTTTTTCAACGTTTTGACAATTTAATCAGACAAATGGGCAATTTGACCATATACTCTGATTGCTGACAAAATTCTCTTGAGTTTGGTCTAGGTTTGAGCGGATTTAGTGCAGAAATGTAGAATTTATGTAGGTTTTAGTGTGTTTTTGTGTTCGACATACCTTGGGTAAACCTAGGTTATTCTTCCTATATAAAAATATTTGAACAATCAACACATATGTATAGGTTAAAAGGCAACCTGAGACATTTGTGAATCTTTTAAGCCACAGTACAGCCATATAGGTGTGGTATTTTTGGAATAAAATTCAGTCTTATAAAAATATTGAGCTAGGTCGAAATTTTGGTTTTTTCAACGTTTTGACAATTTAAGTCAGACAAATGGGCAATTTGACCATATACTCTGATTGCTGACAAAATTCTCTTGAGTTTGGTCTAGGTTTGAGCGGATTTAGTGCAGAAATGTAGAATTTATGTAGGTTTTAGTGTGTTTTTGTGTTCGACATACCTTGGGTAAACCTAGGTTATTCTTCCTATATAAAAATATTTGAACAATCAACACATATGTATAGGTTAAAAGGCAACCTGAGACATTTGTGAATCTTTTAAGCCACAGTACAGCCATATAGGTGTGGTATTTTTGGAATAAAATTCAGTCTTATAAAAATATTGAGCTAGGTCGAAATTTTGGTTTTTTCAACGTTTTGACAATTTAAGTCAGACAAATGGGCAATTTGACCATATACTCTGATTGCTGACAAAATTCTCTTGAGTTTGGTCTAGGTTTGAGCGGATTTAGTGCAGAAATGTAGAATTTATGTAGGTTTTAGTGTGTTTTTGTGTTCGACATACCTTGGGTAAACCTAGGTTATTCTTCCTATATAAAAATATTTGAACAATCAACACATATGTATAGGTTAAAAGGCAACCTGAGACATTTGTGAATCTTTTAAGCCACAGTACAGCCATATAGGTGTGGTATTTTTGGAATAAAATTCAGTCTTATAAAAATATTGAGCTAGGTCGAAATTTTGGTTTTTTCAACGTTTTGACAATTTAAGTCAGACAAATGGGCAATTTGACCATATACTCTGATTGCTGACAAAATTCTCTTGAGTTTGGTCTAGGTTTGAGCGGATTTAGTGCAGAAATGTAGAATTTATGTAGGTTTTAGTGTGTTTTTGTGTTCGACATACCTTGGGTAAACCTAGGTTATTCTTCCTATATAAAAATATTTGAACAATCAACACATATGTATAGGTTAAAAGGCAACCTGAGACATTTGTGAATCTTTTAAGCCACAGTACAGCCATATAGGTGTGGTATTTTTGGAATAAAATTCAGTCTTATAAAAATATTGAGCTAGGTCGAAATTTTGGTTTTTTCAACGTTTTGACAATTTAAGTCAGACAAATGGGCAATTTGACCATATACTCTGATTGCTGACAAAATTCTCTTGAGTTTGGTCTAGGTTTGAGCGGATTTAGTGCAGAAATGTAGAATTTATGTAGGTTTTAGTGTGTTTTTGTGTTCGACATACCTTGGGTAAACCTAGGTTATTCTTCCTATATAAAAATATTTGAACAATCAACACATATGTATAGGTTAAAAGGCAACCTGAGACATTTGTGAATCTTTTAAGCCACAGTACAGCCATATAGGTGTGGTATTTTTGGAATAAAATTCAGTCTTATAAAAATATTGAGCTAGGTCGAAATTTTGGTTTTTTCAACGTTTTGACAATTTAATCAGACAAATGGGCAATTTGACCATATACTCTGATTGCTGACAAAATTCTCTTGAGTTTGGTCTAGGTTTGAGCGGATTTAGTGCAGAAATGTAGAATTTATGTAGGTTTTAGTGTGTTTTTGTGTTCGACATACCTTGGGTAAACCTAGGTTATTCTTCCTATATAAAAATATTTGAACAATCAACACATATGTATAGGTTAAAAGGCAACCTGAGACATTTGTGAATCTTTTAAGCCACAGTACAGCCATATAGGTGTGGTATTTTTGGAATAAAATTCAGTCTTATAAAAATATTGAGCTAGGTCGAAATTTTGGTTTTTTCAACGTTTTGACAATTTAAGTCAGACAAATGGGCAATTTGACCATATACTCTGATTGCTGACAAAATTCTCTTGAGTTTGGTCTAGGTTTGAGCGGATTTAGTGCAGAAATGTAGAATTTATGTAGGTTTTAGTGTGTTTTTGTGTTCGACATACCTTGGGTAAACCTAGGTTATTCTTCCTATATAAAAATATTTGAACAATCAACACATATGTATAGGTTAAAAGGCAACCTGAGACATTTGTGAATCTTTTAAGCCACAGTACAGCCATATAGGTGTGGTATTTTTGGAATAAAATTCAGTCTTATAAAAATATTGAGCTAGGTCGAAATTTTGGTTTTTTCAACGTTTTGACAATTTAAGTCAGACAAATGGGCAATTTGACCATATACTCTGATTGCTGACAAAATTCTCTTGAGTTTGGTCTAGGTTTGAGCGGATTTAGTGCAGAAATGTAGAATTTATGTAGGTTTTAGTGTGTTTTTGTGTTCGACATACCTTGGGTAAACCTAGGTTATTCTTCCTATATAAAAATATTTGAACAATCAACACATATGTATAGGTTAAAAGGCAACCTGAGACATTTGTGAATCTTTTAAGCCACAGTACAGCCATATAGGTGTGGTATTTTTGGAATAAAATTCAGTCTTATAAAAATATTGAGCTAGGTCGAAATTTTGGTTTTTTCAACGTTTTGACAATTTAAGTCAGACAAATGGGCAATTTGACCATATACTCTGATTGCTGACAAAATTCTCTTGAGTTTGGTCTAGGTTTGAGCGGATTTAGTGCAGAAATGTAGAATTTATGTAGGTTTTAGTGTGTTTTTGTGTTCGACATACCTTGGGTAAACCTAGGTTATTCTTCCTATATAAAAATATTTGAACAATCAACACACGTGTATAGGTTAAAAGGCAACCTGAGACATTTGTGAATCTTTTAAGCCACAGTACAGCCATATAGGTGTGGTATTTTTGGAATAAAATTCAGTCTTATAAAAATATTGAGCTAGGTCGAAATTTTGGTTTTTTCAACGTTTTGACAATTTTAATCAGACAAATGGGCAATTTGACCATATACTCTGATTGCTGACAAAATTCTCTTGAGTTTGGTCTAGGTTTGAGCGGATTTAGTGCAGAAATGTAGAATTTATGTAGGTTTTAGTGTGTTTTTGTGTTCGACATACCTTGGGTAAACCTAGGTTATTCTTCCTATATAAAAATATTTGAACAATCAACACATATGTATAGGTTAAAAGGCAACCTGAGACATTTGTGAATCTTTTAAGCCACAGTACAGCCATATAGGTGTGGTATTTTTGGAATAAAATTCAGTCTTATAAAAATATTGAGCTAGGTCGAAATTTTGGTTTTTTCAACGTTTTGACAATTTAAGTCAGACAAATGGGCAATTTGACCATATACTCTGATTGCTGACAAAATTCTCTTGAGTTTGGTCTAGGTTTGAGCGGATTTAGTGCAGAAATGTAGAATTTATGTAGGTTTTAGTGTGTTTTTGTGTTCGACATACCTTGGGTAAACCTAGGTTATTCTTCCTATATAAAAATATTTGAACAATCAACACATATGTATAGGTTAAAAGGCAACCTGAGACATTTGTGAATCTTTTAAGCCACAGTACAGCCATATAGGTGTGGTATTTTTGGAATAAAATTCAGTCTTATAAAAATATTGAGCTAGGTCGAAATTTTGGTTTTTTCAACGTTTTGACAATTTAAGTCAGACAAATGGGCAATTTGACCATATACTCTGATTGCTGACAAAATTCTCTTGAGTTTGGTCTAGGTTTGAGCGGATTTAGTGCAGAAATGTAGAATTTATGTAGGTTTTAGTGTGTTTTTGTGTTCGACATACCTTGGGTAAACCTAGGTTATTCTTCCTATATAAAAATATTTGAACAATCAACACATATGTATAGGTTAAAAGGCAACCTGAGACATTTGTGAATCTTTTAAGCCACAGTACAGCCATATAGGTGTGGTATTTTTGGAATAAAATTCAGTCTTATAAAAATATTGAGCTAGGTCGAAATTTTGGTTTTTTCAACGTTTTGACAATTTAAGTCAGACAAATGGGCAATTTGACCATATACTCTGATTGCTGACAAAATTCTCTTGAGTTTGGTCTAGGTTTGAGCGGATTTAGTGCAGAAATGTAGAATTTATGTAGGTTTTAGTGTGTTTTTGTGTTCGACATACCTTGGGTAAACCTAGGTTATTCTTCCTATATAAAAATATTTGAACAATCAACACATATGTATAGGTTAAAAGGCAACCTGAGACATTTGTGAATCTTTTAAGCCACAGTACAGCCATATAGGTGTGGTATTTTTGGAATAAAATTCAGTCTTATAAAAATATTGAGCTAGGTCGAAATTTTGGTTTTTTCAACGTTTTGACAATTTAAGTCAGACAAATGGGCAATTTGACCATATACTCTGATTGCTGACAAAATTCTCTTGAGTTTGGTCTAGGTTTGAGCGGATTTAGTGCAGAAATGTAGAATTTATGTAGGTTTTAGTGTGTTTTTGTGTTCGACATACCTTGGGTAAACCTAGGTTATTCTTCCTATATAAAAATATTTGAACAATCAACACATATGTATAGGTTAAAAGGCAACCTGAGACATTTGTGAATCTTTTAAGCCACAGTACAGCCATATAGGTGTGGTATTTTTGGAATAAAATTCAGTCTTATAAAAATATTGAGCTAGGTCGAAATTTTGGTTTTTTCAACGTTTTGACAATTTAAGTCAGACAAATGGGCAATTTGACCATATACTCTGATTGCTGACAAAATTCTCTTGAGTTTGGTCTAGGTTTGAGCGGATTTAGTGCAGAAATGTAGAATTTATGTAGGTTTTAGTGTGTTTTTGTGTTCGACATACCTTGGGTAAACCTAGGTTATTCTTCCTATATAAAAATATTTGAACAATCAACACATATGTATAGGTTAAAAGGCAACCTGAGACATTTGTGAATCTTTTAAGCCACAGTACAGCCATATAGGTGTGGTATTTTTGGAATAAAATTCAGTCTTATAAAAATATTGAGCTAGGTCGAAATTTTGGTTTTTTCAACGTTTTGACAATTTAAGTCAGACAAATGGGCAATTTGACCATATACTCTGATTGCTGACAAAATTCTCTTGAGTTTGGTCTAGGTTTGAGCGGATTTAGTGCAGAAATGTAGAATTTATGTAGGTTTTAGTGTGTTTTTGTGTTCGACATACCTTGGGTAAACCTAGGTTATTCTTCCTATATAAAAATATTTGAACAATCAACACATATGTATAGGTTAAAAGGCAACCTGAGACATTTGTGAATCTTTTAAGCCACAGTACAGCCATATAGGTGTGGTATTTTTGGAATAAAATTCAGTCTTATAAAAATATTGAGCTAGGTCGAAATTTTGGTTTTTTCAACGTTTTGACAATTTAAGTCAGACAAATGGGCAATTTGACCATATACTCTGATTGCTGACAAAATTCTCTTGAGTTTGGTCTAGGTTTGAGCGGATTTAGTGCAGAAATGTAGAATTTATGTAGGTTTTAGTGTGTTTTTGTGTTCGACATACCTTGGGTAAACCTAGGTTATTCTTCCTATATAAAAATATTTGAACAATCAACACATATGTATAGGTTAAAAGGCAACCTGAGACATTTGTGAATCTTTTAAGCCACAGTACAGCCATATAGGTGTGGTATTTTTGGAATAAAATTCAGTCTTATAAAAATATTGAGCTAGGTCGAAATTTTGGTTTTTTCAACGTTTTGACAATTTAAGTCAGACAAATGGGCAATTTGACCATATACTCTGATTGCTGACAAAATTCTCTTGAGTTTGGTCTAGGTTTGAGCGGATTTAGTGCAGAAATGTAGAATTTATGTAGGTTTTAGTGTGTTTTTGTGTTCGACATACCTTGGGTAAACCTAGGTTATTCTTCCTATATAAAAATATTTGAACAATCAACACATATGTATAGGTTAAAAGGCAACCTGAGACATTTGTGAATCTTTTAAGCCACAGTACAGCCATATAGGTGTGGTATTTTTGGAATAAAATTCAGTCTTATAAAAATATTGAGCTAGGTCGAAATTTTGGTTTTTTCAACGTTTTGACAATTTAAGTCAGACAAATGGGCAATTTGACCATATACTCTGATTGCTGACAAAATTCTCTTGAGTTTGGTCTAGGTTTGAGCGGATTTAGTGCAGAAATGTAGAATTTATGTAGGTTTTAGTGTGTTTTTGTGTTCGACATACCTTGGGTAAACCTAGGTTATTCTTCCTATATAAAAATATTTGAACAATCAACACATATGTATAGGTTAAAAGGCAACCTGAGACATTTGTGAATCTTTTAAGCCACAGTACAGCCATATAGGTGTGGTATTTTTGGAATAAAATTCAGTCTTATAAAAATATTGAGCTAGGTCGAAATTTTGGTTTTTTCAACGTTTTGACAATTTAAGTCAGACAAATGGGCAATTTGACCATATACTCTGATTGCTGACAAAATTCTCTTGAGTTTGGTCTAGGTTTGAGCGGATTTAGTGCAGAAATGTAGAATTTATGTAGGTTTTAGTGTGTTTTTGTGTTCGACATACCTTGGGTAAACCTAGGTTATTCTTCCTATATAAAAATATTTGAACAATCAACACACGTGTATAGGTTAAAAGGCAACCTGAGACATTTGTGAATCTTTTAAGCCACAGTACAGCCATATAGGTGTGGTATTTTTGGAATAAAATTCAGTCTTATAAAAATATTGAGCTAGGTCGAAATTTTGGTTTTTTCAACGTTTTGACAATTTTAAGTCAGACAAATGGGCAATTTGACCATATACTCTGATTGCTGACAAAATTCTCTTGAGTTTGGTCTAGGTTTGAGCGGATTTAGTGCAGAAATGTAGAATTTATGTAGGTTTTAGTGTGTTTTTGTGTTCGACATACCTTGGGTAAACCTAGGTTATTCTTCCTATATAAAAATATTTGAACAATCAACACATATGTATAGGTTAAAAGGCAACCTGAGACATTTGTGAATCTTTTAAGCCACAGTACAGCCATATAGGTGTGGTATTTTTGGAATAAAATTCAGTCTTATAAAAATATTGAGCTAGGTCGAAATTTTGGTTTTTTCAACGTTTTGACAATTTTAAGTCAGACAAATGGGCAATTTGACCATATACTCTGATTGCTGACAAAATTCTCTTGAGTTTGGTCTAGGTTTGAGCGGATTTAGTGCAGAAATGTAGAATTTATGTAGGTTTTAGTGTGTTTTTGTGTTCGACATACCTTGGGTAAACCTAGGTTATTCTTCCTATATAAAAATATTTGAACAATCAACACATATGTATAGGTTAAAAGGCAACCTGAGACATTTGTGAATCTTTTAAGCCACAGTACAGCCATATAGGTGTGGTATTTTTGGAATAAAATTCAGTCTTATAAAAATATTGAGCTAGGTCGAAATTTTGGTTTTTTCAACGTTTTGACAATTTAAGTCAGACAAATGGGCAATTTGACCATATACTCTGATTGCTGACAAAATTCTCTTGAGTTTGGTCTAGGTTTGAGCGGATTTAGTGCAGAAATGTAGAATTTATGTAGGTTTTAGTGTGTTTTTGTGTTCGACATACCTTGGGTAAACCTAGGTTATTCTTCCTATATAAAAATATTTGAACAATCAACACATATGTATAGGTTAAAAGGCAACCTGAGACATTTGTGAATCTTTTAAGCCACAGTACAGCCATATAGGTGTGGTATTTTTGGAATAAAATTCAGTCTTATAAAAATATTGAGCTAGGTCGAAATTTTGGTTTTTTCAACGTTTTGACAATTTAAGTCAGACAAATGGGCAATTTGACCATATACTCTGATTGCTGACAAAATTCTCTTGAGTTTGGTCTAGGTTTGAGCGGATTTAGTGCAGAAATGTAGAATTTATGTAGGTTTTAGTGTGTTTTTGTGTTCGACATACCTTGGGTAAACCTAGGTTATTCTTCCTATATAAAAATATTTGAACAATCAACACATATGTATAGGTTAAAAGGCAACCTGAGACATTTGTGAATCTTTTAAGCCACAGTACAGCCATATAGGTGTGGTATTTTTGGAATAAAATTCAGTCTTATAAAAATATTGAGCTAGGTCGAAATTTTGGTTTTTTCAACGTTTTGACAATTTAATCAGACAAATGGGCAATTTGACCATATACTCTGATTGCTGACAAAATTCTCTTGAGTTTGGTCTAGGTTTGAGCGGATTTAGTGCAGAAATGTAGAATTTATGTAGGTTTTAGTGTGTTTTTGTGTTCGACATACCTTGGGTAAACCTAGGTTATTCTTCCTATATAAAAATATTTGAACAATCAACACATATGTATAGGTTAAAAGGCAACCTGAGACATTTGTGAATCTTTTAAGCCACAGTACAGCCATATAGGTGTGGTATTTTTGGAATAAAATTCAGTCTTATAAAAATATTGAGCTAGGTCGAAATTTTGGTTTTTTCAACGTTTTGACAATTTAAGTCAGACAAATGGGCAATTTGACCATATACTCTGATTGCTGACAAAATTCTCTTGAGTTTGGTCTAGGTTTGAGCGGATTTAGTGCAGAAATGTAGAATTTATGTAGGTTTTAGTGTGTTTTTGTGTTCGACATACCTTGGGTAAACCTAGGTTATTCTTCCTATATAAAAATATTTGAACAATCAACACATATGTATAGGTTAAAAGGCAACCTGAGACATTTGTGAATCTTTTAAGCCACAGTACAGCCATATAGGTGTGGTATTTTTGGAATAAAATTCAGTCTTATAAAAATATTGAGCTAGGTCGAAATTTTGGTTTTTTCAACGTTTTGACAATTTAAGTCAGACAAATGGGCAATTTGACCATATACTCTGATTGCTGACAAAATTCTCTTGAGTTTGGTCTAGGTTTGAGCGGATTTAGTGCAGAAATGTAGAATTTATGTAGGTTTTAGTGTGTTTTTGTGTTCGACATACCTTGGGTAAACCTAGGTTATTCTTCCTATATAAAAATATTTGAACAATCAACACATATGTATAGGTTAAAAGGCAACCTGAGACATTTGTGAATCTTTTAAGCCACAGTACAGCCATATAGGTGTGGTATTTTTGGAATAAAATTCAGTCTTATAAAAATATTGAGCTAGGTCGAAATTTTGGTTTTTTCAACGTTTTGACAATTTAAGTCAGACAAATGGGCAATTTGACCATATACTCTGATTGCTGACAAAATTCTCTTGAGTTTGGTCTAGGTTTGAGCGGATTTAGTGCAGAAATGTAGAATTTATGTAGGTTTTAGTGTGTTTTTGTGTTCGACATACCTTGGGTAAACCTAGGTTATTCTTCCTATATAAAAATATTTGAACAATCAACACATATGTATAGGTTAAAAGGCAACCTGAGACATTTGTGAATCTTTTAAGCCACAGTACAGCCATATAGGTGTGGTATTTTTGGAATAAAATTCAGTCTTATAAAAATATTGAGCTAGGTCGAAATTTTGGTTTTTTCAACGTTTTGACAATTTAATCAGACAAATGGGCAATTTGACCATATACTCTGATTGCTGACAAAATTCTCTTGAGTTTGGTCTAGGTTTGAGCGGATTTAGTGCAGAAATGTAGAATTTATGTAGGTTTTAGTGTGTTTTTGTGTTCGACATACCTTGGGTAAACCTAGGTTATTCTTCCTATATAAAAATATTTGAACAATCAACACATATGTATAGGTTAAAAGGCAACCTGAGACATTTGTGAATCTTTTAAGCCACAGTACAGCCATATAGGTGTGGTATTTTTGGAATAAAATTCAGTCTTATAAAAATATTGAGCTAGGTCGAAATTTTGGTTTTTTCAACGTTTTGACAATTTAAGTCAGACAAATGGGCAATTTGACCATATACTCTGATTGCTGACAAAATTCTCTTGAGTTTGGTCTAGGTTTGAGCGGATTTAGTGCAGAAATGTAGAATTTATGTAGGTTTTAGTGTGTTTTTGTGTTCGACATACCTTGGGTAAACCTAGGTTATTCTTCCTATATAAAAA
Organism: Adelges cooleyi; assembly: GCF_023614345.1. Lineage (NCBI taxonomy): Eukaryota > Metazoa > Arthropoda > Insecta > Hemiptera > Adelgidae > Adelges > Adelges cooleyi. The sequence goes on along the minus strand of NW_026095826.1, from coordinate 9,277 downwards.
TATTTGAACAATCAACACATATGTATAGGTTAAAAGGCAACCTGAGACATTTGTGAATCTTTTAAGCCACAGTACAGCCATATAGGTGTGGTATTTTTGGAATAAAATTCAGTCTTATAAAAATATTGAGCTAGGTCGAAATTTTGGTTTTTTCAACGTTTTGACAATTTAAGTCAGACAAATGGGCAATTTGACCATATACTCTGATTGCTGACAAAATTCTCTTGAGTTTGGTCTAGGTTTGAGCGGATTTAGTGCAGAAATGTAGAATTTATGTAGGTTTTAGTGTGTTTTTGTGTTCGACATACCTTGGGTAAACCTAGGTTATTCTTCCTATATAAAAATATTTGAACAATCAACACATATGTATAGGTTAAAAGGCAACCTGAGACATTTGTGAATCTTTTAAGCCACAGTACAGCCATATAGGTGTGGTATTTTTGGAATAAAATTCAGTCTTATAAAAATATTGAGCTAGGTCGAAATTTTGGTTTTTTCAACGTTTTGACAATTTAAGTCAGACAAATGGGCAATTTGACCATATACTCTGATTGCTGACAAAATTCTCTTGAGTTTGGTCTAGGTTTGAGCGGATTTAGTGCAGAAATGTAGAATTTATGTAGGTTTTAGTGTGTTTTTGTGTTCGACATACCTTGGGTAAACCTAGGTTATTCTTCCTATATAAAAATATTTGAACAATCAACACATATGTATAGGTTAAAAGGCAACCTGAGACATTTGTGAATCTTTTAAGCCACAGTACAGCCATATAGGTGTGGTATTTTTGGAATAAAATTCAGTCTTATAAAAATATTGAGCTAGGTCGAAATTTTGGTTTTTTCAACGTTTTGACAATTTTAATCAGACAAATGGGCAATTTGACCATATACTCTGATTGCTGACAAAATTCTCTTGAGTTTGGTCTAGGTTTGAGCGGATTTAGTGCAGAAATGTAGAATTTATGTAGGTTTTAGTGTGTTTTTGTGTTCGACATACCTTGGGTAAACCTAGGTTATTCTTCCTATATAAAAATATTTGAACAATCAACACATATGTATAGGTTAAAAGGCAACCTGAGACATTTGTGAATCTTTTAAGCCACAGTACAGCCATATAGGTGTGGTATTTTTGGAATAAAATTCAGTCTTATAAAAATATTGAGCTAGGTCGAAATTTTGGTTTTTTCAACGTTTTGACAATTTAAGTCAGACAAATGGGCAATTTGACCATATACTCTGATTGCTGACAAAATTCTCTTGAGTTTGGTCTAGGTTTGAGCGGATTTAGTGCAGAAATGTAGAATTTATGTAGGTTTTAGTGTGTTTTTGTGTTCGACATACCTTGGGTAAACCTAGGTTATTCTTCCTATATAAAAATATTTGAACAATCAACACATATGTATAGGTTAAAAGGCAACCTGAGACATTTGTGAATCTTTTAAGCCACAGTACAGCCATATAGGTGTGGTATTTTTGGAATAAAATTCAGTCTTATAAAAATATTGAGCTAGGTCGAAATTTTGGTTTTTTCAACGTTTTGACAATTTAAGTCAGACAAATGGGCAATTTGACCATATACTCTGATTGCTGACAAAATTCTCTTGAGTTTGGTCTAGGTTTGAGCGGATTTAGTGCAGAAATGTAGAATTTATGTAGGTTTTAGTGTGTTTTTGTGTTCGACATACCTTGGGTAAACCTAGGTTATTCTTCCTATATAAAAATATTTGAACAATCAACACACGTGTATAGGTTAAAAGGCAACCTGAGACATTTGTGAATCTTTTAAGCCACAGTACAGCCATATAGGTGTGGTATTTTTGGAATAAAATTCAGTCTTATAAAAATATTGAGCTAGGTCGAAATTTTGGTTTTTTCAACGTTTTGACAATTTAAGTCAGACAAATGGGCAATTTGACCATATACTCTGATTGCTGACAAAATTCTCTTGAGTTTGGTCTAGGTTTGAGCGGATTTAGTGCAGAAATGTAGAATTTATGTAGGTTTTAGTGTGTTTTTGTGTTCGACATACCTTGGGTAAACCTAGGTTATTCTTCCTATATAAAAATATTTGAACAATCAACACATATGTATAGGTTAAAAGGCAACCTGAGACATTTGTGAATCTTTTAAGCCACAGTACAGCCATATAGGTGTGGTATTTTTGGAATAAAATTCAGTCTTATAAAAATATTGAGCTAGGTCGAAATTTTGGTTTTTTCAACGTTTTGACAATTTAAGTCAGACAAATGGGCAATTTGACCATATACTCTGATTGCTGACAAAATTCTCTTGAGTTTGGTCTAGGTTTGAGCGGATTTAGTGCAGAAATGTAGAATTTATGTAGGTTTTAGTGTGTTTTTGTGTTCGACATACCTTGGGTAAACCTAGGTTATTCTTCCTATATAAAAATATTTGAACAATCAACACATATGTATAGGTTAAAAGGCAACCTGAGACATTTGTGAATCTTTTAAGCCACAGTACAGCCATATAGGTGTGGTATTTTTGGAATAAAATTCAGTCTTATAAAAATATTGAGCTAGGTCGAAATTTTGGTTTTTTCAACGTTTTGACAATTTAAGTCAGACAAATGGGCAATTTGACCATATACTCTGATTGCTGACAAAATTCTCTTGAGTTTGGTCTAGGTTTGAGCGGATTTAGTGCAGAAATGTAGAATTTATGTAGGTTTTAGTGTGTTTTTGTGTTCGACATACCTTGGGTAAACCTAGGTTATTCTTCCTATATAAAAATATTTGAACAATCAACACATATGTATAGGTTAAAAGGCAACCTGAGACATTTGTGAATCTTTTAAGCCACAGTACAGCCATATAGGTGTGGTATTTTTGGAATAAAATTCAGTCTTATAAAAATATTGAGCTAGGTCGAAATTTTGGTTTTTTCAACGTTTTGACAATTTAAGTCAGACAAATGGGCAATTTGACCATATACTCTGATTGCTGACAAAATTCTCTTGAGTTTGGTCTAGGTTTGAGCGGATTTAGTGCAGAAATGTAGAATTTATGTAGGTTTTAGTGTGTTTTTGTGTTCGACATACCTTGGGTAAACCTAGGTTATTCTTCCTATATAAAAATATTTGAACAATCAACACATATGTATAGGTTAAAAGGCAACCTGAGACATTTGTGAATCTTTTAAGCCACAGTACAGCCATATAGGTGTGGTATTTTTGGAATAAAATTCAGTCTTATAAAAATATTGAGCTAGGTCGAAATTTTGGTTTTTTCAACGTTTTGACAATTTTAAGTCAGACAAATGGGCAATTTGACCATATACTCTGATTGCTGACAAAATTCTCTTGAGTTTGGTCTAGGTTTGAGCGGATTTAGTGCAGAAATGTAGAATTTATGTAGGTTTTAGTGTGTTTTTGTGTTCGACATACCTTGGGTAAACCTAGGTTATTCTTCCTATATAAAAATATTTGAACAATCAACACATGTGTATAGGTTAAAAGGCAACCTGAGACATTTGTGAATCTTTTAAGCCACAGTACAGCCATATAGGTGTGGTATTTTTGGAATAAAATTCAGTCTTATAAAAATATTGAGCTAGGTCGAAATTTTGGTTTTTTCAACGTTTTGACAATTTAAGTCAGACAAATGGGCAATTTGACCATATACTCTGATTGCTGACAAAATTCTCTTGAGTTTGGTCTAGGTTTGAGCGGATTTAGTGCAGAAATGTAGAATTTATGTAGGTTTTAGTGTGTTTTTGTGTTCGACATACCTTGGGTAAACCTAGGTTATTCTTCCTATATAAAAATATTTGAACAATCAACACATATGTATAGGTTAAAAGGCAACCTGAGACATTTGTGAATCTTTTAAGCCACAGTACAGCCATATAGGTGTGGTATTTTTGGAATAAAATTCAGTCTTATAAAAATATTGAGCTAGGTCGAAATTTTGGTTTTTTCAACGTTTTGACAATTTAATCAGACAAATGGGCAATTTGACCATATACTCTGATTGCTGACAAAATTCTCTTGAGTTTGGTCTAGGTTTGAGCGGATTTAGTGCAGAAATGTAGAATTTATGTAGGTTTTAGTGTGTTTTTGTGTTCGACATACCTTGGGTAAACCTAGGTTATTCTTCCTATATAAAAATATTTGAACAATCAACACATATGTATAGGTTAAAAGGCAACCTGAGACATTTGTGAATCTTTTAAGCCACAGTACAGCCATATAGGTGTGGTATTTTTGGAATAAAATTCAGTCTTATAAAAATATTGAGCTAGGTCGAAATTTTGGTTTTTTCAACGTTTTGACAATTTAAGTCAGACAAATGGGCAATTTGACCATATACTCTGATTGCTGACAAAATTCTCTTGAGTTTGGTCTAGGTTTGAGCGGATTTAGTGCAGAAATGTAGAATTTATGTAGGTTTTAGTGTGTTTTTGTGTTCGACATACCTTGGGTAAACCTAGGTTATTCTTCCTATATAAAAATATTTGAACAATCAACACATATGTATAGGTTAAAAGGCAACCTGAGACATTTGTGAATCTTTTAAGCCACAGTACAGCCATATAGGTGTGGTATTTTTGGAATAAAATTCAGTCTTATAAAAATATTGAGCTAGGTCGAAATTTTGGTTTTTTCAACGTTTTGACAATTTAAGTCAGACAAATGGGCAATTTGACCATATACTCTGATTGCTGACAAAATTCTCTTGAGTTTGGTCTAGGTTTGAGCGGATTTAGTGCAGAAATGTAGAATTTATGTAGGTTTTAGTGTGTTTTTGTGTTCGACATACCTTGGGTAAACCTAGGTTATTCTTCCTATATAAAAATATTTGAACAATCAACACATATGTATAGGTTAAAAGGCAACCTGAGACATTTGTGAATCTTTTAAGCCACAGTACAGCCATATAGGTGTGGTATTTTTGGAATAAAATTCAGTCTTATAAAAATATTGAGCTAGGTCGAAATTTTGGTTTTTTCAACGTTTTGACAATTTTAATCAGACAAATGGGCAATTTGACCATATACTCTGATTGCTGACAAAATTCTCTTGAGTTTGGTCTAGGTTTGAGCGGATTTAGTGCAGAAATGTAGAATTTATGTAGGTTTTAGTGTGTTTTTGTGTTCGACATACCTTGGGTAAACCTAGGTTATTCTTCCTATATAAAAATATTTGAACAATCAACACATATGTATAGGTTAAAAGGCAACCTGAGACATTTGTGAATCTTTTAAGCCACAGTACAGCCATATAGGTGTGGTATTTTTGGAATAAAATTCAGTCTTATAAAAATATTGAGCTAGGTCGAAATTTTGGTTTTTTCAACGTTTTGACAATTTTAATCAGACAAATGGGCAATTTGACCATATACTCTGATTGCTGACAAAATTCTCTTGAGTTTGGTCTAGGTTTGAGCGGATTTAGTGCAGAAATGTAGAATTTATGTAGGTTTTAGTGTGTTTTTGTGTTCGACATACCTTGGGTAAACCTAGGTTATTCTTCCTATATAAAAATATTTGAACAATCAACACATATGTATAGGTTAAAAGGCAACCTGAGACATTTGTGAATCTTTTAAGCCACAGTACAGCCATATAGGTGTGGTATTTTTGGAATAAAATTCAGTCTTATAAAAATATTGAGCTAGGTCGAAATTTTGGTTTTTTCAACGTTTTGACAATTTAAGTCAGACAAATGGGCAATTTGACCATATACTCTGATTGCTGACAAAATTCTCTTGAGTTTGGTCTAGGTTTGAGCGGATTTAGTGCAGAAATGTAGAATTTATGTAGGTTTTAGTGTGTTTTTGTGTTCGACATACCTTGGGTAAACCTAGGTTATTCTTCCTATATAAAAATATTTGAACAATCAACACATATGTATAGGTTAAAAGGCAACCTGAGACATTTGTGAATCTTTTAAGCCACAGTACAGCCATATAGGTGTGGTATTTTTGGAATAAAATTCAGTCTTATAAAAATATTGAGCTAGGTCGAAATTTTGGTTTTTTCAACGTTTTGACAATTTAATCAGACAAATGGGCAATTTGACCATATACTCTGATTGCTGACAAAATTCTCTTGAGTTTGGTCTAGGTTTGAGCGGATTTAGTGCAGAAATGTAGAATTTATGTAGGTTTTAGTGTGTTTTTGTGTTCGACATACCTTGGGTAAACCTAGGTTATTCTTCCTATATAAAAATATTTGAACAATCAACACATATGTATAGGTTAAAAGGCAACCTGAGACATTTGTGAATCTTTTAAGCCACAGTACAGCCATATAGGTGTGGTATTTTTGGAATAAAATTCAGTCTTATAAAAATATTGAGCTAGGTCGAAATTTTGGTTTTTTCAACGTTTTGACAATTTAAGTCAGACAAATGGGCAATTTGACCATATACTCTGATTGCTGACAAAATTCTCTTGAGTTTGGTCTAGGTTTGAGCGGATTTAGTGCAGAAATGTAGAATTTATGTAGGTTTTAGTGTGTTTTTGTGTTCGACATACCTTGGGTAAACCTAGGTTATTCTTCCTATATAAAAATATTTGAACAATCAACACATATGTATAGGTTAAAAGGCAACCTGAGACATTTGTGAATCTTTTAAGCCACAGTACAGCCATATAGGTGTGGTATTTTTGGAATAAAATTCAGTCTTATAAAAATATTGAGCTAGGTCGAAATTTTGGTTTTTTCAACGTTTTGACAATTTAAGTCAGACAAATGGGCAATTTGACCATATACTCTGATTGCTGACAAAATTCTCTTGAGTTTGGTCTAGGTTTGAGCGGATTTAGTGCAGAAATGTAGAATTTATGTAGGTTTTAGTGTGTTTTTGTGTTCGACATACCTTGGGTAAACCTAGGTTATTCTTCCTATATAAAAATATTTGAACAATCAACACATATGTATAGGTTAAAAGGCAACCTGAGACATTTGTGAATCTTTTAAGCCACAGTACAGCCATATAGGTGTGGTATTTTTGGAATAAAATTCAGTCTTATAAAAATATTGAGCTAGGTCGAAATTTTGGTTTTTTCAACGTTTTGACAATTTAATCAGACAAATGGGCAATTTGACCATATACTCTGATTGCTGACAAAATTCTCTTGAGTTTGGTCTAGGTTTGAGCGGATTTAGTGCAGAAATGTAGAATTTATGTAGGTTTTAGTGTGTTTTTGTGTTCGACATACCTTGGGTAAACCTAGGTTATTCTTCCTATATAAAAATATTTGAACAATCAACACATATGTATAGGTTAAAAGGCAACCTGAGACATTTGTGAATCTTTTAAGCCACAGTACAGCCATATAGGTGTGGTATTTTTGGAATAAAATTCAGTCTTATAAAAATATTGAGCTAGGTCGAAATTTTGGTTTTTTCAACGTTTTGACAATTTAAGTCAGACAAATGGGCAATTTGACCATATACTCTGATTGCTGACAAAATTCTCTTGAGTTTGGTCTAGGTTTGAGCGGATTTAGTGCAGAAATGTAGAATTTATGTAGGTTTTAGTGTGTTTTTGTGTTCGACATACCTTGGGTAAACCTAGGTTATTCTTCCTATATAAAAATATTTGAACAATCAACACATATGTATAGGTTAAAAGGCAACCTGAGACATTTGTGAATCTTTTAAGCCACAGTACAGCCATATAGGTGTGGTATTTTTGGAATAAAATTCAGTCTTATAAAAATATTGAGCTAGGTCGAAATTTTGGTTTTTTCAACGTTTTGACAATTTAATCAGACAAATGGGCAATTTGACCATATACTCTGATTGCTGACAAAATTCTCTTGAGTTTGGTCTAGGTTTGAGCGGATTTAGTGCAGAAATGTAGAATTTATGTAGGTTTTAGTGTGTTTTTGTGTTCGACATACCTTGGGTAAACCTAGGTTATTCTTCCTATATAAAAATATTTGAACAATCAACACATATGTATAGGTTAAAAGGCAACCTGAGACATTTGTGAATCTTTTAAGCCACAGTACAGCCATATAGGTGTGGTATTTTTGGAATAAAATTCAGTCTTATAAAAATATTGAGCTAGGTCGAAATTTTGGTTTTTTCAACGTTTTGACAATTTAATCAGACAAATGGGCAATTTGACCATATACTCTGATTGCTGACAAAATTCTCTTGAGTTTGGTCTAGGTTTGAGCGGATTTAGTGCAGAAATGTAGAATTTATGTAGGTTTTAGTGTGTTTTTGTGTTCGACATACCTTGGGTAAACCTAGGTTATTCTTCCTATATAAAAATATTTGAACAATCAACACATATGTATAGGTTAAAAGGCAACCTGAGACATTTGTGAATCTTTTAAGCCACAGTACAGCCATATAGGTGTGGTATTTTTGGAATAAAATTCAGTCTTATAAAAATATTGAGCTAGGTCGAAATTTTGGTTTTTTCAACGTTTTGACAATTTAAGTCAGACAAATGGGCAATTTGACCATATACTCTGATTGCTGACAAAATTCTCTTGAGTTTGGTCTAGGTTTGAGCGGATTTAGTGCAGAAATGTAGAATTTATGTAGGTTTTAGTGTGTTTTTGTGTTCGACATACCTTGGGTAAACCTAGGTTATTCTTCCTATATAAAAATATTTGAACAATCAACACATATGTATAGGTTAAAAGGCAACCTGAGACATTTGTGAATCTTTTAAGCCACAGTACAGCCATATAGGTGTGGTATTTTTGGAATAAAATTCAGTCTTATAAAAATATTGAGCTAGGTCGAAATTTTGGTTTTTTCAACGTTTTGACAATTTAAGTCAGACAAATGGGCAATTTGACCATATACTCTGATTGCTGACAAAATTCTCTTGAGTTTGGTCTAGGTTTGAGCGGATTTAGTGCAGAAATGTAGAATTTATGTAGGTTTTAGTGTGTTTTTGTGTTCGACATACCTTGGGTAAACCTAGGTTATTCTTCCTATATAAAAATATTTGAACAATCAACACATATGTATAGGTTAAAAGGCAACCTGAGACATTTGTGAATCTTTTAAGCCACAGTACAGCCATATAGGTGTGGTATTTTTGGAATAAAATTCAGTCTTATAAAAATATTGAGCTAGGTCGAAATTTTGGTTTTTTCAACGTTTTGACAATTTTAATCAGACAAATGGGCAATTTGACCATATACTCTGATTGCTGACAAAATTCTCTTGAGTTTGGTCTAGGTTTGAGCGGATTTAGTGCAGAAATGTAGAATTTATGTAGGTTTTAGTGTGTTTTTGTGTTCGACATACCTTGGGTAAACCTAGGTTATTCTTCCTAT